>NC_136067.1:1753175783-1753245783 GCF_964261635.1 Lissotriton helveticus | reverse complement strand
GTGGCGCTGTGTGTGTGTGTGGCGCTGTGTGTGTGTGTGGCGCTGTGTGTGTGTGTGGCGCTGTGTGTGTGTGTGTGTGGCTGTGTGTGTGTGGCGCTCTGTGTGTGTGTGTGGCGCTCTGTGTGTGTGTGTGGCGCTCTGTGTGTGGCGCTGTGTGTGTGTGGCGCTCTGTGTGTGTGTGGCGCTCTGTGTGTGTGTGGCGCTCTGTGTGTGTGTGTGGCGCTCTGTGTGTGTGTGTGGCGCTCTGTGTGTGTGTGTGGCGCTCTGTGTGTGTGTGTGGCGCTCTGTGTGTGTGTGGCGCTCTGTGTGTGTGTGTGTGTGTGTGGCGCTCTGTGTGTGTGTGTGGCGCTCTGTGTGTGTGTGGCGCTCTGTGTGTGTGTGTGGCGCTCTGTGTGTGTGTGTGGCGCTCTGTGTGTGTGTGTGGCGCTCTGTGTGTGTCTGTAGCTCTGTGTCTGTGTGTGTGGCTCTGTCTGTGTGTGTGTGGCTCTGTCTGTGTGTGTGTGGCTCTGTCTGTGTGTGTGGCTCTGTCTGTGTCTGTGTGTGGCTCTGTGTGTGGCTGTGTGTGTGTGTTGGGCTCTGTGTGTGTGTGTTGGGCTCTGTGTGTGTGGCTCTGCGTGGGTAGCTTTTTTTGTAGGTTGGCTCTGTGTGTGTGTAGGTGGGTCTGTGTGAGGGTGGCTCTGTGTGTGTGTGTGGGTGACTCTGTGTGGGTGGCTCTGTATGTGTGGGTGGCTCTTTATGTGTGTGTGGGTGGCTTTGTGTGGGTGGCTCTGTGTGTGGATGCAAATGCAATAGGTCTCGCATTTGCGAGAGATTAAGCTATTGCCATTGTAAATGACAATGCCATTTATTTATATGTTTTAAAAACAAAAACATAAATAAAAATAATGTTATGAGCAATGCCAATAGCTCTAACTTTAACAATGCCAAGACCATTGCATTGTAAATGCTTGTTGCTAAGGTAACCTTTCAAATACTGCAAGCCTAATTGACAGCTCTGTTTCACAGCTAAAGTGCAACTCTGCGTCCCTCTCTACTAAGCCAGGTAAAATTGTACTGTTGTGAACTGGTCTAGGGACTCACAAGACCTTAACTCTAAGTGGGTTCTGTTGAACTCACTGTCTAAGTAACTGATTGTATTTATGTTTTTCCTGTTAACCGCAACATTATTGTTCACATTGCAAAGTACTGATTCATTTAACCCCTTCGCTGCGGGGGTAATTCCCCCTACGGTGCACGGGGGTTGGGGTCCGGGGTGCTCGTGATTGTGACGAGCCCAGCTCGTCGTAAGTCACAGTGGAGCTGTGCTCATGAGGAGCTGGGCTCATCACAACCCCGCCCACTGACTAATTCGCCCGTACATGCGGGGAATCAATCACGCGTGGGCGGCGCGTGGGCGGTGCGCAGCCGTTATGACGAACCCAGCTCCACTGTGACTCGTGACGAGCTGGGCTCGTCATGAGCACCGCAGGAGTTAATAATTTTAAATTGATAACACAGGTTATACTATATGTATTGATTTTGTTTTGGTGTCTAAAAATATATATAAATTATACCTATTTTTATAAATTGGTGTCCGATTTCTCTTGAGTTATGCCAATTACTTATTGTCCATGTTGGTGATGGGAAATACTTAACATATGTTCCTCTAAGTAGCCTGTCTGCTGTTTGCCGGTCTACCAGGACTGAGTGAAGGTGTTCTGAGAGAGTACCCGGGGTCCATCTTTGTGTATTGTGCTAGTATTACATGGAGGGCATCCCTGCTATACCACATAATACTTTCACTTTTCAACAGGGGGTTAATGTCCTGCCCAATTTTGAGTATTATCTGAAAGTGTAAACTGGTAAAACGTGAACGGGGGTGTCCGAGCGTAAGGTGTGTAGGTGGATTGAAGAGGGCTGGGTCAGGCTATTTGTTGCAATACGTGATACAGTGAGACATTTATGGGGGTCACTAGTCTGTAGCGGTATGGCAAAAGATCCAGGACCCCGAATGTAGGAGTGGGTCTTCACTAGGTTGAGAGTGCGGAATTACTACGGTAGGGGTGGGAGGAGCTTGGGACTTTCCTCTGTAGCCTAGGGTGAGAGGTTGTTATCTTGTATAAGGACTTGAAGCAATATCAACATAGCATCCGGTTCCATTGAAAGGGGTGCTAGCGTTGACCTCTTGATTCCTCTTTGGATTGCTTTACTTTCAGCCTCTGCCTAGCGAGCCAATACACAACACTGGGACATAGCCATTGGGGTAAAGATGATCCTATGAATGACAGAGAATCTGATATTTTTGAAATAGTCATGTCTGGTCACCAAGTGAGAATATTTCAAGGCGAAACACCACTCTGAGTTGTTCAGTCGCCTCCCAACTTCATTTTTCATGGTTACTGGAAGCCGGGTGAGGGTGTGCTCCCTCAGGGCTTTGTATAACTAAGTGGACTTCTAGTCCCATTGCATGCAGTCTCTGTATCACTGCGTGTGTTTGTGGTCCATCTCAGGTGAAAGTCCACAAGGTGTTGCATGCCCGCTGGAGATGTGATTATAGTAAACATTGACCTGGTGGAATGCCATGTTCAGTAATGTGCTGGTCAAAGGGGAGAAAATGACCATCTATGAATAGGTCTTCTAGACTAGACACCGTGTGTTTGTGCCAGTGTCATGTGTGTTAGGAAACCATTGCCACTGGGCAGATACTGGAGTGGTATTTGTGTGGTACGTGTGAGTTAGAAAACTCGGTTAACACAGCCTTTGATCATTTCACCTGGGAGGCTCAGGGCCCAAACTAGTGCAGGGCAGGAGAAATTGTAGGATTTCTCCTCGGTTCATCCCTCCTTTGTCCGACCTGTGTCCTCTAGGGAGGAGCCAGCAAGCCATTGAAGTTGAGATGCTAGATAATATTGTTCAAAGGGTGGACCCCCTAGTCCACCATGACCTAACGGTAGCCTAGGTTTATGAAGTGCGACACAGCGACAGCCAGTGCCCAGAATCAGGTCTCCGAGCATGCAGCCAAGCTCGCGAAAGAAATATCGTGGGGGAACAACAGAGACATTTGCAAAGTAATAGATTTAACATGGAAGCATTACCATTTTGACAAGTGCGATCTTTATCGATGTTCCTAGCAGAGCAGTTTTGCAAAACTGAATCTGGGTGCATAGAGCAATTTGTGCTAGAACCAGGTTACCCTCATATAAGGCTGTACAGTTGCAAAAAATTCTGATGCCCAAATATGAGAATGCTTGTTCTTCCCAAGAGACCTGGCCATGGCCAAGATTTATTCATTGGAGGATTGTGTACCGCATCTGAAGGGATTGATATATGACTTTCCCCAACTAATGAGAAGTCCCGCCCCATCTTCGAAATTTTGCAGTGCTAAGCCAATAGAGCGATATCAGGTGCAGATATCTCTGGGGTACTGGAGCATGTCTTCTGCATAATAGGAGGCGGCATGAATAGTGCCAGCCAGAGGGATATCGCATGTTGCACCTTCCATTTTAAGTTGTATAAAAGGTGGCAACATTTCAACAGTTAAGAGTAATGGAGATAAAGGGCAGCTCTGCCGTGTGCCCCAGTGGACAGAAAACGGGGCAGACTTCATTTTGCCAATGTGAACTGATAAATAGGAGCCAGGTTAGGGCTTATAGGCACCTGCCCCCTCGCATACCAGCACGGACCTGAAATAGATAGTCCCAATCTAATTTGTCAAATGCTTTCTCCAGGTCCGGCACCGGACAGGCAGAGAGTGGGAATTGGGGGAATGCCTGGTCCATGATGTACAGTAGATGACAGATATTACAGGAGGTGCTGCATTTCAGAATGATTCCGGTGTATAAGGCCAGGCAGTATTTGCAAGAATATGTCCACAAGGATTTAGCATAGGATTTTATAAGCAGTTGTTAATGTCGCTAGCAAGGACCTGAAATAGATAGTCCCAATCTAATATGTCAAATGCTTTCTCCAGGTCCAGCATGGACAGGCAGAGTGTGTGAATGCCTGGTCCATGATGTACAGTAGATGACAGATATTGCAGGAGGTGCCGCATTTAAAAATGATACCATTCGGGTCAGGGTGTATAAGGCCAGGGAGTATTTGCAAGGATATGTCCAAAAGGATTTAGCTTAGCATTTTATAAGCAGTTGTTAATGTCGCTAGCGGCCTATAGGACAACAGCTTGTGGGAACGCAATAAGGCTTAGGGATCGAGACCAGAGGGCTTCTCAAAGGGACGGTGGAAGTATGCCCGTGTAGCAGCCTACAGGACTGCCAGCTGTAGATTGGCGTCATCCAGGGGACCAATTGCTCATCAAAGGTTTTATAATATTCTAGGGGGAGATCTCATCTGTGCCATTGGGCTACCCGTGGCCACATCTTGGATGGCAGCTTTAATTTCTTGCTTAGTGATTGTGCTGTTCAGCTTGACCCGTTGCTCGACAAATATGTGCGGTAGTGTGAGGGGATTAGGAAATGTTCAATCATGCCTGCGGTTAATTTGTGGGAAGATTCATATAGATTAGAGTAGTAAGTGTAGAAGGCATCTAGTGTGGCATCATGATTATCTAGGGTAAACTGGAGCCATTTGAGCATCCTATTTCATGAGCCAGGCAAGAAGCCTGTGCACTTTGCCTCCCTCCGTGTGAGACCTCACAGTGAATGCAGCATGGTTCCGGCATCTCAGCCACTCCATTAGGTTGGTGTGCTCGTCGCAGGTAGCAGTCAATTCGTCCAGTCCCTCCATGCATGGTAGCAAATTTTATTGTAGCTTCAAAAGGGATTTTTCAGTGGCTCGGGATGAAGCTGTGTCCTGGCTCTTAATGCCCTGGGAAATATGTTCAGAAAGGGTGGCACAAAAGACTAGATCCTCAAGTGTCTCTTATTGGAATCGCCATGTTTGGATCAGTGAATGAGGTCTGCCCATGTGCGGTCTACAATTTTGACATTATGGTCCATGATCATACTGCCAAGGTAGGCTATTTGGCAGCAAGAGACACAGTGCTGTTGGAGCATACAATGCCATTCAAGCTGACGTATACGTTTTGTGGGGTGCAGTAATGGGAATAAACTAGAGCATTTGGATTTAGTTTCCTCCAGACCTCAGTGCGTGACTAACGTGAAAGCCAACGAGCGAAATATGCTTGGGCCTATGGTAGAGGGGAGGATGCAGTTAGTCACCTCCAAAGACTCGCGGATAGCCCACAAAACGGGATAACTTGTTGTTAAAGTATGAAAGGAGTACCAGGGTTCCATCTAGGCGCCTCTCCATTAAAGCATATCTGTCATCCCTGTCCAGTGGCTGTGTGCAGGGCTTTAAAGACTACTCCCGCCATCAACCACACCAGGACATGCCTAGCATTAGCTGAGAAGTCAGTGGAGAATAAGGAAACGTACCAGTGTTTCTGATATTTAACAGTTTCTGCTGCTATTGTATCTACGCACTCTGTTGCTTTATGTAGGAGTAGATAGAATAACATTTATGTGCTGTGTATATCCCCCATACATTCCCGGACATGAAGCACATCAGGAGCGTTGGCCAGTAGATTATTCCCATGTATAAAGGGCCCCTGGGTTGTTAAGGGACCCCCAAGGTATAGTGACAGGCGAAAAAGATGGAGCATCTCTTCCACGCTTGACTTACTGTGACGATTTGCATCAGTGGTAGGGGTGGAGGCTCGAAAGTAAGCAGCAACGTCCAGGGCAACACTGTCTTCAGAATGTGCCCGGCTTTCTAACTGTGCCGCACCTGAGCTTTGCAGTGGGCTGGCACTGACCAGAACTCTGGGGCATCACTTCAGGGCAGCTGATGCAGCTTAGGCCATAGTAATGTTCAGTACAATTCCAGGCTGAAGACGGGTATGTGAAAATGTAAGTCTTTAGATTGTGGATAATTGTAAATGTTGCAGGAACGAGCAATGAGTATTGAAGGTCCAGTTCACAGAGTTTACCTTTGACCATCAGGAAGGAGCACTGCAATTGGATTGTGAGGGTATAGTTCAGGAACACCAGTACTGTTTGATCCAGGTCTATGGGGGGTCACTTGCCAGGCTGCCCGGAGGACGGCATCCCTATTCTTATAGTGAAGCACCCTAGCCACCACCAGCCATAACGAGTCGCCGGGCAAACACATCCAGAGAGAAGAACAATGACAGTGTCTGCTTTCTACCTGAATATTGTATTCAATCGAGACATCTAGCTGCAGATTCCTTACATTTGAACCCCCAGGTGGAAGATTTTTCTTGTCAGTACCCCTGCGTTTCTTTTAATTGTGTTGGAGGAGACCTAGATCCACTGCCACAGAGTCTATATTTGCCTCCACTGAGGCACAGGAGGTGTCTACAGCTAGTTTATCCTAGTGGCAGATGGGTCCTGGGGTTAGACCGTACTCCCCATGGCTGCAGCGGTAGATGAAAAAGTGGAGGAAGGAGTGCATTGAGGTTTTTACGGCCATAGGGTGGCCCATCACTGTACCTCAGTCCTGTGGAGAAGAAAGTCCAGCAGTTGCTGCTGCAGCATACTGAGGAGTCTGGTTTAGCAGTGTCACATTACCTCATGGGCCACTCCGGACAGTGATTAACCAAGGTAAGTGGGAATCCTCTGGTGAGGGCTCCTATTGACCTTGCTTTGAGCAGTTCCTGTTGCAGGCACTAGGAACAAGTGAAGTGCATTTATATCTGCACAAGTGGGGTAATGCAGAGTGGTAAAAATATTGTAGGTTCCTGGGGATTCTGGAAGTTTCCATTACAGAAACGGAAGGGAAATATGTGAATCAAGCAGAATTCAAGGATTGCAGACCATTGTGGATGAAAAGCTTGTGGGAGCCAAGCAAGGCACACCACCCTAGACTCCTCTGGTTGTCTAGTTTTCAAAAATGTCTGTGTTTTGTAGGTTTGCATGGGTGTCGCCACAGCACAGCCCCAAATACAGCATCTACCCCTATTCCTTCTCAATGAAGAGATTTAATGGCATTTGTGTTGTTGCTTTTTGGCCCATCCACACAAGTGAGGTACTGTTATTATTGGGAGACATGTAGGAACTCAGGGTAGTAAGAAACCTGTGGCTCCCCACAGATTCCAGTTCTTTCCGTCACAGAAATGGCAGGGGAATATGTTTCTTATCAAAGTTTGACATTTGCAAGGGCTTCTGGTGAGAGCCACACACGTTACGTTCCCCTGGACTCCCTTGACTGTCTAGCTTTCAAAAATGGGTAGGTTTGCCTAATTTCTGGCTTAGCTAGGGCCAAGTATCCATAGCTACCCACATTGCAAAAAAAGTTCTGTTTTCACTGCATAAATATAGATGTGTCTGTGTGTTTTTAGCATTTCCCAATTGTGCGTGCGAGGGCCATCCATCAAAATTGGGTTCCGTTTTTATGTGGAGACATATGGGAATAATTGTTTCTTTGTGAATTACAACAGATTACAGAAATTTCCAAAATTTTAATAAATGACTAATGTTAGCCCTGTACACACTTTCAACTTTTGTACACCAACATGGGAAGGTGAACAAAGTCAATGCAAGTTACACCACACTAAACATCTCCATTTACTTGGAATCAAGTATAAAAATGGGCTTCTGAACTTTGCCCATCTGAACCCAAACCATGAGGGAGGAAGTGATCTTTTCATGAACACATGCACCTCACACTTGTTTGAGAACTTGACTACTATGTTATGTTATGTTATGTTATGTTAATATCATTTATTTTGCGCACAGATGCTCCAGCTAAGGAGCGTCCTGGCGCAGGGAATGGTGAACATAACACAACGCTAAAGGGAACAGAAAAGTGAATAAGAGGTGAATTAAAACAGATAAGTTTTCACGGCCCTACGAAATACTAATAGATCCTCTAACAGGCGGATTTCTAAAGGGAGAGCGTTCCAGAGGGTCGCAGCTCTCACCCGGAAAGAACGACCGCCCATCCGGCTAAGCCTGAAACGCGGAACAACCGCAAGGTATTGCCCGAGAGATCTGAGGGAGCGAGTCGGGACATAGACGGATACGAGATTATTAAGAATCTCAGGTGCCGATCCTTTTAAGATTTTGAAAACAAGACTAAGGGCCTTAAAATGAATTTGGCTCTTGATCGGTAGCCAATGTAGGGACCGCAAAGTATTAGAAGTGGGACAAAACCTAGGCAGACCCACCACTGCTCTCGCAGCCGCGTTCTGTACGCGCTGTAGGCGAACGATCTCAGATTGGTTTACTCCCAGCAGGAGCGAGCTGGCATAATCCAGCCGGGAGATAATCGTCGCTTGAATGACCAACTGTCTTGTCGGAGTATCAAAAAATTTGAGCACCGGCCTTAGCCCACGCAGGACACCAAAACAGCATGCCGCCACTCTCTTAGTATGGGTCGTAAAACAGAGTGTGATCTAACCACACTCCCAGGTTTCTAAGTTCCATCACTGGTGACTAGCAGTTTGTTGTAATGTAACGCAGCCTCCTGTGGGAATCCTTTGCCACAACAACAAACTGTACTGCATGCCACAGTGCCAGCTTTGTACAGTTCACTGAACAGCTCTACTCCCATACTAAAGTTGTAATATATAGTGGGCCGATAAGCTGCTATACTCTTTACTGTGACTCCTAGAGTGGAAGGGCAACCTACAGGGTTTAGAGTGGAGTCCTTCCCTGTATACACCCTCAAGCTGTACACATAGCCACTAGATCTCTCACACAGCATGTACAACGTAATGCCATAGTGAGCTCATTTGCTCACAATGTACTGCTTGAACAGCAGCCACAAAGGACTCCTCAATCACTGTATTCTTTCCAAGAGTATATATATCTCTGGAAACCTGGCAGATAAATGTTCCACGACAGGCCAAAATTTGAAAAACATGTAATGATCTGGATGGTCCGAGGGCATTGCTGCAGAATTGTCATTGAAAGTGCAACATACACTACAATAGCAAAAAACGATCTCTGCTCATGTATGGTGCGAAGATGGGGGTTAGCCAAGCCGTGCGAGTAGACCAGTAGGACTACAAGCTTGGTTTGTGCACAAACCCCATTTTGAGCGTAAGGCCCAAAAATATCTTCAACTCCTCAAGTGGGAGTCCACTGGGGTGCCTTAGAGTGAAGCCCTAGTGTGCCTTCATGCTCCCTCAGAACTTGTTAGGCAAGCAAATGTATTTGCTGCACAAATTGCTCAAAGAAGTCAACGTCTGAAATGAGATGGACCTAGTCAATTGGCAAAAAATCGGTTGTATCGACTTTACATCCCTCATCCCCAGTGAGCGGCAGCATTTGTGGCTGAACTAAATAGGCGGGCTGCCAAGAGAGCACTCCGTCTGTGTTTGCCCCCACACTTGCCCGCTCTCTGGGTTGGTCTACCTTGGTATGGACACTCTGCTGCACATACTGTGCTTGTGAAGGGACAGTACAACTGCCATCATCATGTCCCCAGACAAAACGTCGGATGGAACTCTGCAGACTGAAAAATCTGTTCCAAATTCTTCTCCATTTTCCTCTCCCTCAGATGCTGTCTCAATATCTCCTGTCTCATTCCCTAATCCTGCCTCATTCTCTGATCCTGCCTCATTACTGTCCTCCATAACCCGAGTTAGGCCCTGGGCAGCAGTCATCCATCGAGGCTTCATCTCTACTGACTTACTAAAGCCTTCCTTCTAAAACACTGTCCTACATAGAAGGCCGAAGTATTGTTTTAATTTAGTCAGTGGGTGTGTGCGTGTGAGATGTGTGCAACAATATATAAATACAAAATTACTTATCTGGTTCTCTGAATCTGTAGGTTATCCAAAACACCAAAAGAAATTACAACAAGCATTTGCAATGCAATAGGGCTCGCATTAGTAAAGTTTGAGGGATTAGTATTGTAAATGACAATTTTTTTTTTTATTTTTTTATTTTAACTTGTGGAAAATTCTAACTTTGGCATTTACAATGCTAATAGTGTTAATTAGTGGAAATGTGACACCTATAGCATTTGTAATGCAAAATGTGTTGTCTTTACATGACTTTGATGTATTAATATTAAAATTACATTTTTTCCCCCAATATTTAAGTTAAAGTCATGAATTTGTAATATATAATGGCAATAGCGTAAACTTTTTCAATTTTTTTTATTAAGTTTATTGTTTTTTATAGTGATGAAAATACAAGAACAGAAGTGAAAGATTAAAAAAAAATTGAATTTTTATTAAAATTATGAAAATTGAGAGAACATATTTTAATATGTTGTTGAATTGTTGCACATATTGCATGGGTGAGTGGCGTTGCGTGGGTGATTTGCGTTAACTGGCTGGGCGTTGCGTGGGTGAGTGGACTTGCGTGGGTGTGATTTGCGCTGCGTAGGTGAGAATTAGGCTGCATGGGTGAGAGTTGCGCTGTATGAGTTGCATTGCGTGAGTGAGTGGTGTTTTGTGAATGAGTGGCGTTGCGTGGCTGAGTGGCGTTGCATGGGTGAGTGGCGTTGCGTGGGTGAGAGTGAAGCTGCATAAGTGAGTAGCGCTTCATGGGTGAGTAGCGCTTCATGGGTGAGTGTGGCGCTGCGTGGGTGAGTAGAGCTGCGTGGGTGAGATTGGCGTTGCATGGATGAGTGGCGTTGCGTGGGTGAGTGGACTTGCGTGGGTGTGATTTGCGCTGCGTAGGTGAGAATTGGGCTGCGTGGGTGAGAGTTGCGCTGTATGAGTTGCATTGCGTGAGTGAGTGGCGTTTTGTGAATGAGTGGCGTTGCGTGGGTGAGTGGCGTTGCGTGTGTGAGTGGCGTTGCGTGGGTGAGTGGGGTTGCAAATTTGCATGCGTGTGTGATGAAGAGTACACGGATATGCTGGGGTGCAGCTGGAGGGAGTACACAGACATGCTTGTGGTTAAGAGTGGCACTGCGTGGCTGAGTGGCGTTGCGTGGCTGAGTGGCGTTGCGTGGCTGAGTGGCGTTGCGTGGGTGAGTGGCGTTGCGTGGGTGAGAGTGAAGTTGCATGGGTGAGTAGCGCTTCATGGGTGAGTAGAGCTGCGTGGGTGAGATTGGCGTTGCATGGCTGAGTGGCGTTTGTTCATATTAGCCGTTTTTGAACAAGAAATACTTTATTTAGGTGCTTGAAGCAAATGGAGGACAAAGAACTAACTGTGACTCTCGAGGTGCATTTCATTAGTGCGCACTGTGGTTACAGCAGAGCCGGGAATCGAGGCAATAAAAGGGTGCACGGATTAAGCGAGGCAGGGCCTGCGGCCCTGAATAAGTGACGGGAGTCCAGTAGCATGTGGTTACAGCAGAGCCGGGAAGCGAGGCAGGACCTGCAGCCCTGAATAAGTGACGGCGGGGGGCGGGGCAGCGGAAGCCTTTGATCGTAGCTTCAATTGTGGATGTGGCAGCGAAGCCTTTGATGTGCCAAATGCTGCTGGCAGGGGGAAGGATCGTGCAAGCTCGCCCACGAGGCGCTTGTCACGTGATTCTATTTCTCGTGAACTTTTTGGAATCCGGCTTGAAGAGAGCCAATCAGCTGCCTGAATAGAGCCTTTGGGGAAAGAAGCGTGGGTGAGTGGACTTGCGTGGGTGTGATTTGCGCTGCGTAGGTGAGAATTGTGCTGCGTGGGTGAGAGTTGCGCTGTATGAGTTGGGTTGTGTGAGTGAGTGGCGTTTTGTGAATGAGTGGCGTTGCGTGGCTGAGTGGGGTTGCGTGGGTGAGAGTGAAGCTGCATGGGTGAGTAGCGCTTCATGGGTGAGTGTGGCGCTGCGTGGGTGAGTAGAGCTGCGTGGGTGAGATTGGCGTTGCATGGCTGAGTGGTGTTTGTTCATATTAGCCGTTTTTGAACAAGAAATACTTTATTTAGGTGCTTGAAGCAAATGGAGGACAAAGAACTAACTGTGACTCTCGAGGTGCATTTCATTAGTGCGCACTGTGGTTACAACAGAGCCGGGAAGCGAGGCAGGGCCTGCGGCCCTGAATAAGTGACGGCGGGGGGCGGGGCAGCGGAAGCCTTTGATCGTAGCTTCAATTGTGGATGTGGCAGCGAAGCCTTTGATGTGCCAAATGCTGCTGGCAGGGGGAAGGATCGTGCAAGCTCGTCCACGAGGAGCTTGTCACGTGATTCTATTTCTCGTGAACTGTTGGGAATCCGGCTTGAAGAGAGCCAATCGGCTGCCTGAATAGAGCCTTTGGGGAAAGAAGCAGATCAGCGACATAAGGGCTCACCCCTGTTTTCTATTTCTGCGAAATAGAAAAGGGGCGAGCCCTAAAAATGACACAGAATTACTTCACCATGCCACATACTCAAAACCCCAGTATACCTTTGTCATGGCTTATGAAAAACGTTATAGTTGTTGGAGCTGCTGGGCCTTTGCCAGTATAAAACTAATATCCCAATGCCAAAAATCTACTTTTGAATTCCAGAAATGCACATTAACTTACTTACACTGAAACTTTGAGTGCAGGCGTCCTACATGGTAAAATACAATGCTTTCAACATGGTCATTGTAATTATGCTGTGGGGGAGCATCCAATTATGCAACAAGGTTGACTACATTATGCAGCAAGAAAAGGCAAATTATGCAGTTTAATTGTTACATGTGTGCAATGTGGCTTTTTTTTATAAATTTGTTTTCCCATGGGCCGCAATCGCCCCACAAGTGGAAAGCATATTTATAAAAATAAACACTCAAAAAAAAGAGGGTGAGGGGGACAAAGGGAGCCAACCCATTCCTTCAGGGCCAACCAACTCTTTTATATGTTTGGGAAATGTGTGTTTTCTCCTGGGGTGGGGACAGGGGGGGACGCAATCACCCCCGCCTCAGGGGAAATACGTTCCTCCCCAAAAAAAATGTGGGACCAACATGGGGTAAGCCCATAAGTCAGGAGAAAGTTTTTCTCGCTATAGTTGAGGACTTTTGAGGCATCTTGTACTGGGTTGGTTGTTCTGCCTTGCAACGTTTGACATGATTTCACATTCAGTACTTATTCAGCAGCTAATAACTATTGGAGTATTTGACAAATTCGTGCACACATAGAGTATGAATGCATCCCTGAATGGGGCACACCGTGGGTTCTTCTAAAGAAGACTCCTTGAAATCAAATTTTATAGTGGTTGCTTTTGTTTATTTTTCAAAAGGTAATGTTTCTTGATATTTTCATCATATCAAAAATGAAGCTTTTTTGCCAGTATTGTCTTGTTAATGAAATTGTGACGTGTTTTGTCATCACATAAGACTCATTGCTATATCCTTTTGGTTTTTTAGAGCTCCTAGAAAAAGGGCTTTGGTGCCCGAAATGCATCGGAGCATTAAGGAAATGCCTATCAGAGATCATAATTCAGCATAAAAAGCTTAATTTTTGATATGATGAAAATATCAAGAAACGTTACCTTTTGAAAAATAAACAAAAGCAACCACTATAAAATTTGATTTCAAGGAGTCTTCTTTAGAAGAACCCACGGTGTGCCCCATTCAGGGATGCATTCATACTCTGTGTGCACGAATTTGTCATTACTGGATGACGTACTAGGACGGATACGTTACCTGAGGGAGCACCCTACCCATCAAAACTTTTGAATTAATATTCATTGTCTCATATTGTGTTGTGCACCTTCCCTATTCCTTTTTATTGGAGTATTTGACCCATCTCTTGACAAGATTAAACCTTTCTTATACGAAAGATCAAATTTTGTCTTTTTTAATGCCATTTAAAACGGGCAATTTTATTTTCTCCTGCAGTGTACCTCAGGGTTCATCAATTAGTCCAACAATGTTTAATGTCTATTTAGCCACTGTGAAATGTTGTTTACATCTGGGAGAAACTCAAAGCTGTTTCCCTGCACGCATGAGGGCAGTAATGAAATTGATGAACACCCACTTGTTCATCTGAATTCGGAAAACTGTCCTAATTGGAGCACAAATTGGTGTCCTAAGGATCTGGGACCCCTTTCCACTCTTAAGCTCTGTAGTAGAAATGTGGGTATATTGTTTAGCTCCAGCCTTTCCTTTACCCTGCAAATTACAGTACTTTAGGTCAAATGTTTTGCATTACTGCGATCCATCTGTAAAATATTTCCAATCTGCCTGTGACTGTATGCAAACTAAATGGTCAGGCCTTGCTCTCTTCAAAATTGAATGATGCCAACTCCCTATACTTGGGCCTTCCTGCTTTTCTTCTGAAGAGATTGCGGGTAGACCAAAATGTGATGACTCATGAAATCCTTAATACTTTTTTGAGGACAACTGTTAGACGTTTCTTCCATATGTTACACAGGCTGCCAGTTCATCCGATATGCGCTTTCAAAGCTCTCTGCCTGGTCTACAAAGCCATCAAGGGCATTGGTCCGATTTATCTATCCAGTAAAGTCTTGCCTTTATAGGCCAGCATGTGCTATGAACTCCTCTGGCTCTATTATCTACAGGTACTGAAGCTTGAGAGAAGCTGAATTGAGGGCCACTCCTTCCGCTATTGCACTGCCAAGCTGTGGACTTTTCTCACTCTATTCTTGAGATCTGTATCCAATAACTCTGCGTTAACAAAATACTTGAAAACCTGGCTTTTTCAACAGTCCTAATTTCCTTTTGCTCACCTTTTGGATCTTTGCTACAGGACACCTCTTTTTGAGAGTACCAGTGTTTTTTATATATATTTTCAGAAGTAAGAAGAAGATAAGTCTAAGGTCTTGAACTTTTTTGGTGGTGGTACATCAGCATGATACTAAAAATTTTCTTTTCTGTTGATGTAAAATCTACCCAGATGTTATGAGCTCACATTTTGTAAAATTATCAATTTACCTTGATGGTGACTCTTGCAGCCTGCAGGTTAACTGTTTGCATCACCTTCCTACCTACTGCTCTGCCTACTCCACCAGACCAGTAGGTTGTCTAGGTAAGAGACGGTTCTAGCTGTTTCCCAAACACTTGATATTTGTTATTTTGTCTATCAGTGTCCCTCCTTGTGAATTCTTTGATTGCAATGAAGAGGGACTATTTTACATCTGCAAAGTGCTATCAGTGATTACTTTTTCAGCGTAATCATTTATCCCACATTGTTATTCTATTCTTTTAGTCACTACTGGCATTGCTTATGCATTGTCAGGATTCGAGTTAGAGCCTCTCATGATCACATTGTTAGACCCTATTTGAAAGACTCTGGAAAGTAATCTTTACAGTGCATCTTCTCAAATACCTTTAAAAAATTGTCGATATCCATTACGTTTGATTTAATTGCCTTTGTTTGAAATGAGTTTTTATGTTTTCAGCTGTAATTGTTTTCGTTTTAGGACACATGTATAAGGTAAATGTGCCAGTAATGGTGACCCAAACTCCAGGAGGTCCAAGAATTCTGCAGCACCAGCAATTATTTCAACATCTGGGAGCATCCTCTTTTCAGACTGCTGTTACACAGCCAAATTCTACTTCTGAACTTGGGCCACGAAAGCCACTGCAACAGGAACCTTTCCACCGCTTAGCTAATGACCTACAGTTTCAGCCGCAGAAAGACATAGCAAATGACCGTATTTTAGAAAATTCAACAGTTGATCAACTCAAGCACCAATATCCTGGTTTTAAGCTACATAATCCAATGAATGTGAATCTTGGCAAAGAGAATTGTGCATTGGAAGAACCCAGTCTTTTGAATGCCCACCCAGCACTGTCTAAACTGCCTGAATTGTCTTTGGGTGGTGAAACTGTACCGGAAAGTAATGGTATAAGTAGTCCATGTGAATCCATCCAAGAGCACTTAAATGAAGCACCTGATAATACTGTTGAGTTGATAGTAATAGGTGAAAGTGGATCTCTGAACAGGCAAAGCATCTCATCTCTGCCAGCAGAAGAGGTATGGCTAATTTGTGAATATGGTGCTAACAGGCATTGTGAAACGTGATGCTCATCAAATGTAATTGGTATGAACCGAAACAAGAAACCTATATTTATTGAAGTGCTTTTTTTTATCTTGCCTATGCTTGAATATATTGATCTGGCATGAAGTATTTTAGTTTACCGGTATTATGTTGCATCCTTCTATCTGCGCATCTATATTTTTCGACACCCAGCCTCCTAATATTTACTTTGTTCTGTTACACATAGGTCGCCCTTTAGCCTTTACCTATGCCACATCAAAAGTGGAATTACCCTTTTGAAAAAGATGTATAAAAGGAAAGATCCAAGTGTAGAGGTACATCTCAATGCACCTGGCCCCACACCTACCACCAGTCCCCAACAGTAGGACTCCCCAACATAATACTCCCTATTACCTGTTTTTCTGCTGATAACAGAATCTTCTCTATTGCATATCTATATTTTCCACCTAATATGTTACATTCTCTCTTCACAATCTTAATTCCTTTTAGTGCAGAATATTTTTACAAAAACTGTTTGAACATGATTGATTTTTAAAGTATAAGACAAACAAAATGCAATATGAGGAAAGGAAGGAAATAGGCCAACAGTAACCTTATTACAACATTTGATTAATAGTTTCTTATGGTATGGTTATTCAAAGCCCATTTGGAGGAAAATAAGGCAAAACCTTCACCCTCTTTAGGAATATAAAATCAACACCTCCTAGAAAAACAGAGGCTGTATAAGTCTTAAGAATATAGGTCCATATATGATTTCCAGAATGCGTCGGAGGTTGGTACAAGGATTGGATCTTCAAGGTTAATCGTTCAAGTCAGGCCTGACTTGGCATAGATACTAACCGGTCACCAATTGAGGGTGTATATGCATATTTTGAGGGACAAGTAAGAGAAATCAAAAGGGGGGAGTGATACCAGCCAGTGTTTATTAAATATTTTTTCTTACCACTAGACCAGGTATTTTTTAACTGCACTTTTTGTATCACTCTCGACCTCACTGACACTCACTCCATTCACATAGCACCCCCATCTAAAGGTGCTCCAGCGTAGTCGCTTGTCGCAGCATTGCCCTGTCCCGCAGCTGGACAGGAAGACCCCGATGATGAAGCATGACACCAAGGGCCCTTTTGGTGTGTGAGGGGTATTTTAACAAACAATGTGTATTCCATTGACATCTGGATATACACTCACCCTACGTGAGGTGGACCCAATTGATTAAAAGCATATTTTGAGGGACAGGCAAGATGAAAATATATAACAAATATTACGAATTGATACTGAATTTGATTCCTCAAGAAGTTCAAATCTAAATCATAATGCAATGATACATTGTTTTGTATCCAATCTTATTTATACACATGTATTCTTTGGTGTCTATAATATATTCAAGTCAATCGATGTTTGTTGTTTCAAGATGTGCAGACACAATCCTTTAAAACAAACTAGTTTGAGGTTTTCACCAACATGTGTTTCACCCTATGAAGGTGAGTGAACCTAGGGTCTTTTAAGGCTGAAAAAGGAAGACCACCTATACATATAAGAAAATAAAGAGAAGAACAATACACATTACAGAAAAAAAATGCTTACAGAATTGAGTAAGTAGCTCAAACAATAAGCAGGTTGAAACACTTAGTGAGGCACTCTGTGAAACACTGTAACCGTGTACTGAAAGAGATTCTAAATTACTGTGATGCACTCGTGTAGATTTATGGTTAAAATAAAAAACAATCAAAAGAGGACATTTTCTTGTTTAAGTAAGATCAATTGATGAAACATGATGTACTAGCAAGTCCCCAGAGGGAACATTAAATTATTCAATAGCCAGGCTAGTTATGAAGTATGCAAACTGAGTTGAATCTTGAGAGCCCAATTGCTCTCTGATGGTAAAAAAGTCCTGCAACTGGCCCTGGGGAGGTCAGCAAAAAGCGCATCTTTTAGAGAGCGGACAAATACTTCATTTAGTAACAATTCTCTAGAGACTGGGGGCGCACACTCAAAGAAAGCCGATAATGCGTGAGAATGCCTTGTATAAGTAGTTCTGTGTATATGGGTTCATTGACCTGGAGGAAGAGGGAATGCTTTTTTAAGGTTTGCATATTTCCACTTTGTCAGGATCTAACACTTAAAACTCTGTTTGCTGTACAAGCAGATTTTATTTTGTGCCTATCTAATAGAGACATCTAGCCGCAGATTCCTTAACTTAGAATTTCCCCAGGTTCCAGTCTGCATCCAGAGATTTTTCAGCAGTACTTCTGCAAACCTAGGGACGGCGCTGTACGACTCTTTAGTGACAGCGTCTAAGGATATGACGTCAGTGGAGCCATATAAGTCCCCTCCGGCACACCAACGTCAGTTGTCTTCTTTTCTGTGGTGATATGTGGATCCAGGAAAAGCAGTTCCTCAGACCTCGTTGTTTTTTGGGCCTTCTCGATGCCTTTCGCGTCTGGAATAGTGTGCCGATGCCTTTGGGCTTTAAAACTTGCGAGACCTGTACGCGTCATGTGTCGGTGACGGATCCACATACCATTTGTATGTGGTGCTTGGGCGAGCATCACAACTCAGAGGAGTGAGACGCCTGTAAGTGGCTGAAGCCCAAGTCGTTATGGGAATGTTGGATGAAGTTTCTGTTGGCTCGGCTGTCCTGTTTGGAGTCCAAGCAGCGCCGATGTCCATCCCATTCTGAGGCTCCTGCTCTGGGCAGGTTGCGGAGCTGTTCCCGTGGGTGTCGCTTGTCGAAACCAGGTAAATCGCATCGAAGTTACCGAAGTCAATGAGGCCTTTGGCCTCACGAAGGCCGGGCGCTGTTGCCAGTTCCTCCCGGTCCGTACATGAGGCGGTTGTGCAGGAGTTGACTCCCAGTTTTCTGCCATATCCTGGTTAGGGAACGACTATGGCCCAAATGGAAGTATATGTTCGAGGCATATGAGCTGCAGATACTACACTGTGAATTAGATCGCCACCTGGTTTTGGGCTCAGATGATTACCTGTTGTTGTTTTCTTGGACTAAGTCTTTTGTAGTCACGAGATAGGTGACTCCTCCCTTGGACGATAGTGCACATGGGCATCGGCCCCATCCTTAGATTGTTTTTTTTCGCCACTGGGTTCGGATGAACTTTTTCCGCTCCGGCTCGACATCTACTTTTCAAGTACTTTGAAGCGCAAAAACGTATTAAAACTTCACATAACTACCTTCGATATCGACTAACATCGTTTCGACTCCCTCAGCTCGATTCCGGTCACCGACGCGGGCCGTTGGGCCTATCCATGCTGTGAGGCCTACACACGATGTGAGGCCTACACCTCATGGAAAGGATGCCATTCAAAAGAAGCCCCGTGTGTGGAGCAAAGTTTCCACGCAGTGACCACCACGAGGTCTGTAACCTGTGCTTATCGCCAGAACAGGACGAAAACAGCTGTACAGCCTGCGCGTCCTTTCGATCCAAGAAAACCATCCGAGATCGGAGAGCCCGTCGACACGACATGCAGAGATCAGCTCCGGAACCGGTGGATATCTTCGACAAGGAGGTTCCGCTCGTTCCAGAAGAAAATTCCGATGATCTCCAAATCGTCGTATCAGAGGCAGACGACTTAGAGGACTCCATACCATCAGGTCAGCTTGTGAGTACTGCTGCCCCTGCACCACACACAGCACCCAAACTGAAGGCAAAAGTCAACACTCACGACCGAAAAATCATTTCGAAAGCCCCGCCATTGAGTCCGGCTCCGAAGAAAATAAGTAAACCTTCCGGCAGCTCCTTACCGAGCAAGCTGCACGTGCCGATCCCACTAGCTCCATTGACACCGAAACCGAAAGAAGTCTCGGCTCCGTAACCGTCGACTTCTAAAGACAAAGGTGCGAAGCCAGCGTCTGGCGCCTCGAAGCCGATGAGACCAGCTTCCACTCCAAAGCCATCGTCTACGGTATCAAAACCGACAAGGCCTGATTCCGATTCGCCCAAGCCCTCGAAACAGCCTACCACACCGAAAATAACACCTTCGGTGCCAAAAACTACACCAAAGGACACTGTAACACCTCCTAAGGCTAAAGACAAGCAGCAACCTCGTTCGGATCCGAAAAAATCGGCGCCGACAAAGGTTCCACAAGGAGAAGACCTTTTCCAACCTGATCCTCTGCCAAAGAAGATCTACATTGACCCAAAAACAGGTACTGTATCCACTACACCACACAAGAAGAGGAAGGCAGATACAACACCCACACCTGTAGTAACTGCCAAGAAGAAGGACTCTACCACATTTCCTATGCACCCTTCTCCTATACTTCCTTCTCTTTCAGCCCCTGTTCCTCTTAACAATTCACCACAGATTTCTCCTCCACATTCTCCTCTTCTGTCTTCACACTCACCTCAAAATGATGATGAGTATAGTTTAGGGAGAGGGATAGACCCAGATGAGCCTTTCCCATACCCTATAGATGATACAGACTGGGAGTACCCAAACCCACAGGATGTACCAGATATTCCTGACCCACAGTCATACCCATCAAAACCTTCTCCCCCAGAAGATAACATTAGTTTTGGACACCTGCTGAACAGAGCTGCCATTTACCATGGAGTCACTATGCATTCTGATGAGGCAGAGGAAGATTTTCTTTTAGACACATTTGAACAATCGCAAAGGTCTGTTCAAATTCTTCCTATGATTAAAGGGGTCATCAAACACGCTCCAGAGATATTTAAATGCCATGTACGTACTAGGATCCTAAACCCTAGAATTGAGAAAAAATATAGGCCTGCACCTGCGGATCCAGTCTACATTAAAGGACAACTACCATTAGGTTCACTGGTTGTATCAAATGCTAGGAAAAGGGCAAATTCACAAACATCAGGTGAGGCACCCCCACCTGACAAAGAATCTAAGGTAATAGACGCTTCAGGCAAAAGAATAGCTGCGCAAGCTACCAACATATGGTGTATAGCTAACACACAAGCCCTCCTTTCAAGATATGATAGTGCTTACTATGATCAGTTAGAGAAACTACTAGAACATCTACCTGACCAATATAAGGCGCAGGCAAACAACCTTATACAAGAAGGCAAGCTAATTTCCAATGCCTCAATCAAGTGTGCACTTGATGTGGCAGACACTGCATCCAGAGCTGTCAACACTAGTGTCCTACTTAGAAGACATTCGTGGCTACGCATTTCAGGATTTAAACAGGAAGTGCAAACTACCATTTTAAATCAACCATTTAATTAAAAACAATTGTTTGGACCAGAGGTAGACACAGCACTTGAAAAGATGAAGAAGGATACAGATACTGCCAAATCTATGGGAGCATTACAGTCCACACAAGCTAAACGTTCCTTTAGTCGCTCCTTCTACAGAGGAGGCTCCAAACAGACTGGAGCAGACAATACAACATCCTTCAAATATAACACACATACATCCTCTAACAAAGGATGTTTTAGTGGAGGATATAGAGGAAACAACAACAAAGGAAGAGGTCTGGGTTACAACAATAATCAAACCTCTTCCACCACAAAACAGTGACTTTCCTCGGCTCTCCCAACAGCATTTCACTCCTGTGGGGGGCAGATTAACACAGTTCCTACCTTTCTGGAATTCCATCACAACAGACAAATGGGTAAGACAAATTATCCAGTATGGCTACTGCCTGGAACTTACAGCAACCCCTCCACACATACCACCCAGGCAGCGTCCAATGTCTGCAGAACACCTTACTCTGCTCAAACAAGATGTCCTGTCACTTCTTCAAAAGGACGCAATAGAAATAGTTCCTTTTCAACACCAAGGAACAGGGGTTTACTCACTGTATTTTCTAATACCCAAGAAGGATGGAACACTAAGACCAATTCTCGACCTTAGGCCCCTCAATCATTACATACAATCAGATCATCTTCATATGATCACTTTACAACAAGTGCTCCCACTGTTACAACAAGTGCTCCCACTGCTGCAACAAGGCGATTTCCTTACAACACTAGATCTAAAGGACGCCTACTTTCACATTCCTATACATCCTGCTCACAGGAAGTATCTAAGGTTTGTACTGGAAGGACAACATTATCAATTCAAAGTCCTTCCATTCGGAGTTACAACAGCACCAAGAGTATTTACAAAGTGCCTAGCAGTAGTAGCAATACATATCAGGAGATGACAAATACATGTCTTCCCTTATCTAGACGATTGGCTCATAAAAGCCAAGTCATTCGATCAGTGTGTTCAACATACACATCAAAAAAATCAAACATTGCATGACTTAGGGTTCACAATCAACTACACCAAGTCGCACCTGCAGCCCTCTCATATACATCAGTATCTAGGGGTACAATAAACACGTCTACAGCTCTAGCGTATCCCAGTCCAGCAAGGATACAGAGCATTCAGTCCTTAGTCACAGTCTTCCAACATCAACAATCTCTGCAAGCCAGAGTGTTCATGAGACTGATAGGCATGATGGCATCTTGCATTTTCATAGTACCATATGCAAGACTGCAGATGCGTCCGTTACAGCAATGTCTAGCACAACAGTGGAACCAGGCTCAAGGGTAACTAACAGACCTGGTGTTGGTAGACAGCCGCACATATCGCTCTCTGCAGTGGTGGAACACCAAAAACTTGACAATGGGGCGGCCGTTCGTCGAACCGGTTCCACAAATAGTACTCACAGCTGACGCATCTCTCACAGGATGGGGAGCCCATCTCCTACATCATACAACTCCAGGACAATGGACCAATCAACTAAGACTGCTCCATATCAACCATCTAGAGATGCTAGCAATATTCTTAGCACTCAAAACATTCCAAGTACAATACAAAGCTGTCTTAATCTGGACGGACAACATGACAGCTATGTATTATTTACAAAAACAGGGGGGGACACACTCTCTACAACTGTCCCAGCTCGCACAGAACATTTGGAGATGGGCCATTCCACAAAACATATATCTGTTAGCAGAGCAACTTCCAGGAGTTCACATTCAGATAGCAGATCTGTTGAGTCGGCAGACACAACAAATTCACGAATGGGAACTACATTCGCAAGTTCTTCAACCATTCTTTCACAAGTGGGGGCATCCAGACATAGATCTGTTTGCCACACACGAAAACGCAAAATGCCCAACCTTCGCCACCAGGTTTCCACACCCGCTGTCCAAGGGCAATGCAATATGGATGCACTGGTCAGGCAGATTTGCGTACGCTTTTCCGCCAATACCACTAATACCACTAGTAGTACGCAAGCTCAGACAACAGTCTCTCAAATTAATCCTGGTAGCTCCCACATGGGCACGCCAACCGTGGTTCACCACACTGCTAGAAATCTCTCTAGTTCCACACCAAAAGTTACGCCTAACACCATCTCTGCTAACGCAGAACCATGGAGACATCAGACATCCAGACCCAAATCAACTGAATCTGGCGATATGGCTCCTGAATTCTTAGAGTTTGGTTATCTTTAACCTACCTCCAGACTGTATGAACATTATTAAAGTGGCCAGGAGACCTACTACAAGAGCTTGTTATGCTGCTAATGGAAGATATTTGCCATTTATTGCAACAATAACCAAATAGATCCCCTGGATGCTTCTATCCAGAATATCATTTGCTACCTTTTACATTTACAAAGATGTAACTTGGCATATTCATCCATACGCCTGCACCTTGCAGCAATTGCAGCATATTTACAAAACAGACATCTGTCTCTTTTTAGAGTACCTGCTATTAAAGCATTTATGGAAGGATTAAAAGGAATCATTCCCCCCAGGTTACCACCTTCTCCAGTGTGGAACCTAAATGTTGTTATTACAAGACTCATGGGACCACCTTTTGAACCTTTACACAAATGTGAACTGCAATTCCTCACATGGAAAACAGCTTCCTTATTGCTATTACCTCTCTTAGAAGGGTTAGTGAGATACGAGCTTTCACAATACAAGAACCATTCTTACAGCTACATCGTAACAAAGTGGTTCTAAGAACTAATACCAATTTCCTTCCAAAAGTAATTACTCCTTTTCATTTAAACCAATCTGTAGAGTTACCTGTGTTTTTCTAAAACCCTGACTCGGTAGCAGAAAGAGCTCTACACACACAAGATGTTAAAAGAGCTCTTCTCTACTATATAGATAGGACTAAATCGTTTTGAAAAACAAATCAATTGTTTGTATCTTTCTCTCCACCTCATAAAAGCAGCCCCATCTCTAAGGGTGGAATTGCAAGGTGGATCGTAAAATGTATACAAATATGCTATCAAAGAGCAAAATGTACATTAACAGTTCCTCCTAGAGCGCACTCCACACGCAAAATAGGAGCCTCTATGGCTTTCTTAGGGAACATCCCCCTAGAAGACATATGCAAGGCAGCAACATGGTCTACAACACACACCTTCACTAAACACTACTGTGTTGATGTGCAAGCCAAGCAGCAAGCTGCAGTAGGCCAAGCTGTCCTTAAAACTCTCTTTCAAACTACTGCAACAGATACAGGTGACCACCGCTAGGGGAGACACTGCTGCACAATCGATGCACAGTGTAGTATCGGCAACTCATATGCCTCGAACGGAAAATGCTACTTACCAGTATGCATCTGTCCTTGGCATGTAGAGCTGCAGATCACTACACGCCCTCCTGCCTCCCCGGGACCTGTATCTTTTCCAGTTTTCATCTTACTTAGATGCCCACACATGGACATCTTTTCTTTACATCTACTAACTCCATCATTTCCCATCATGGCGAAAAACAATCTAAGGATGGAGCCGATGCCCATGCGCGCTATCGTCCAAGGGAGGAGTCACCTATCGCGTGACTACAAAAGACTTCTTCCAAGACGACAACAACTTGCAATCATCCGAGCCCAACACCAGGTGGCGATCTAATGCACAGTGTAGTAATCTGCAGCTCTACATGCCAAGAACAGATGCATACTGGTAAGTAGCATTTTCCTTCCAAGCTTTACAAGTCTTTTTTGGGTCAACACCTCTCCGTGGTGTGCCTTTGGGCCTCACAGAGGTGAAAGGCATTCTGATAGGAAGTTTGCCAGCTAGTTCGCCACCAGGAGTTGCTACGATGTTGGGAAACAGCCCGGTGCGGCTTTCTGTTATGATGTCGGTGGCGTCGGCAGAGGGGGACTTGTCACCACCTCGAAGCTGTGTGACGCCGAAGGCACCCTTAGTAGTAGACATCGTTATGTTGCCATCTCGTCGCTGTGCTGTGGAGAGACCCTTAGTGATGGACGATACAAGGCCGTCTCAACGACGGTCTGCATCGGAGTTTATTGCCACTGAAGCTTCTGCTCCATCTTCTCTCCAAATTGAGGATGAGTCCACTGTGGTTGCCATTTCCCCAGTGTTGCAGGAAGAGTCTGCAGATACTGCTGGGGTTGAGCGCTTTGAGGCTTTTGGCCAACCTCAGGCAGGACGTTTTTGGGCATTTGGGCTTTTGGGGGGGCTGTTAGTCTTCAAACGTCCCCTACCTACAATTTACTTTCACCTCCTAGAATAGCGACAAAGGCTATTATAGAATTTGCTGGCGTCATTAATAGTGCTGCTGAAATGTTAAAGTTGCAGAATCCTGTGGTTACTCTGCCCTCTGACCCCTTGTTGGATTTGTTCAATAACATAACGTGTATTTGTTAAAGCGCACGTATCACCCAAGCTATGGTCACAAGGCGCTGAATAACAGATGTTTATTGTTACCCAACTCAATGGTACTCATGTTATCGACCTCAGATTGATGAAAGGCTGAGTGGACCCGCCGGGATTCAAACCTGTGACCATGAGGTCGAACACAGGCCACTAGAGTGGACGCATTCCACTAAAGAATAATCAGTCTTCACGTGGACAGAGACATAAATGCAGGCTCCACTTGCACCCGGAGGCTACCTCCCTGTCAGCTGTGTTAGTAGGGGTCCCTTTTCTGAAAGATAACATAAACGAGACCCCTGATGAACTGATTTGCAAAGGTACATTTTGGTGCTCAAGGTTGCTGGGTGGTGGGGTTAAAGCAGCATCACACATTTTTATGGCTATGTGAGTGCGGTGGGTTGGACAGGGTGTGAAGCCAATTTGGAGACTGCATCTTCGTCAACTTCAACCAGGCTAATGTAGCTATTGTTTAAAGAGCATGGTAATTTTGGTTTGGGTGAGATTAGAGCACTTCCGCTAGGATTTTTTTTATCGCCCACCTGTGGGAAATCTAGCTGAGAATTCTATATCTCTGCGTGGTTATCCCCCAGCAAGGACTCACATAGAGCTGGGTACCACGCGCTGGCTAAGACAGAATAGCTTGCCCAATGAGAACCAAATTCCCCACCCTACAAGTCTGTCAACATTTTGTGCTGTCCCAGGTCTTAGACCACCAGGGAACACATTAGAATTGGCCAATAGATTTCCCCTCTGAGCCAGTTATATGCCAACGATTGACTATTAAGTCATACCCCTACACCGGTTCAGACTCACCCGAGTCAGACCGCCCCTAGCTTGTGTACCCTATAAGGGCAGCAGAAAGAGGAACAGAAATTTTGAATATTTTTATTTGGAATTTAGCTGGTCTCAAGAACTAGTGTGATGACCAGAGTGGCTTGGCTTGATGAGGGAATATGAAATTTGGGAGTCTGAAAACTTAATTTGGTTGGACGGGTACACGTATGGAGGCCGCGCAACCATCGGTTGCCGGCTACTCGAGGGGCGCCTATTAACATTGATTTCTTTAAAAGTGAGGGGCAGTCTCCGTAAACTGTACACAGAGTCTGCTAATTGTTTAGCGGTTGAGATTAACCCTGCACATGCCCAGAAGATACTTGTTCTTAACTTCTATAATTCGTTCGAAAATGCATCTACAAATGAACACTTATGCAGCCTAAATCACTTTTTAGACCTATATAGGGAGAAGCAAGTTACCCAGTTTTCGATTATTTTACTAGGTGATTTTAATATTCATTTGTGCAATAAAAAGTGCCAGGCCTTTGATGAATTCTGCCCAGGCGGTAACCTAGACACTCACTTCGAACATTCCTCCCAAGGGGGATATCTAGATGATGTTCTAGCTGACTTTGGGTGGCCTTCCCAATAACGGCAGAAGTTGGTGTGGGCATCCCTTCCTATAAGGGCAGGGGTATGTTTTCCACCATTGACTATATATTTGTCAACACAACTCTAATTCCCCTTGTCGCGTATTATGCTGCGCAATGGTCACATTATAGCGACCATAATCCTATTCATATCAGTTTAAGAGGGTGCCTAATGGCTACAGATGTGGTGGAGATTAGGGCCTCAGACTCTATAATAAAAACTAGGCATCTTTGTCGCATATTGAAATGGGCTAAGGTGGTACCTGACCTTCTTTTTTTTTTTGTTTTTTTTTTGTTAAATATTGTAGGGAACAAGATCGCCATCTGTCAAGATAGTTCCCAGGGGGAGTGGTGATTTCTGCAGCTTTTGATAGGATCCGTAAGCAGGTAGCCAGTGCTCTCTCCCTACCTAATAAAAATTGCATTCACAAGGAAGAGAGGTAGTTTGATCACAATTGCACAGCTGCCCATCAGAAATTATTATGTGCCCCGAAACAAACACCCCAGAATAGAAATTTAATAGCAATGGCAAGGCTAGAGTGCAAGCGGGCACGGCATATATGCAAATTGGAAATTAAACAAGAAACCTGGGACGAACTGTTGTCTGTTGACGTGATTAAGAATAGTGTAAAATTCTGGGATTTCATCAACAGACCTTTCTTCTCGGGTCTTGGGGGCAACATTGTTGAGTACAATATTCCCAAAGAGCTCTGGTTTACTCATTTTAAACATATGTATGGTGATCAGCCTGAACAGGCAACCACAGGGCCCGCATGTCTTACTGCTGCATATAGCTTGAACTTCTCACAATAAGAAGTGGCTGCGGCAATAGCCCAAATTACAAGCCATAAAGCTCTGGGGCCAGATGGGGTCCCTGTCGACCTCTTTAAGGTAGATATTCTTTTATGGGCAAAGATATTGGCTAACGTTTTACATATGGTATGCCAACAAGGAATGCCAAAGTCCCGGTCCACATCGATTATTGTACCAGTTTTTAAAAAAGGAGAGAGAAGGGACCCAAAGTGTTACAGGCCAATATCATTGATTAATTCTACGGTTAAGGTGTTGGGGAGAGTGGGTCTCAGCAAATTAACTGGATGGATTATTGAACGTGATGTCCTGTCAAACCTTCAGTAGAGCTTTAGGTATGGCAGAGGCACTTTGGATCAGTGCCTCAACCTCTATCTTTTAACAAAAAATACACAGTAGCCAAGAAAGGGACACTTCACTTCGCTTTCATGGATCTATCCTCGGCGTTTGACCGAGTAAATACATCTAAGCTCTGAAACTTCTTGTTAGCAATGGGCATGGATACAAATATCATTTACTTCTTGTCTGATCTGCACAGGGATCTCTCGGCAGTAGTAAGGTTTGAGCAAAAGGGTAACTTAACGCAGAAGATAGATATCATAAGAGGAGTCAGACAGGGCTGTATTCTGGCTCCCTTGCTATTTACCGTATACATCAATAAAATAGATTTGGTGTTGTGCGGAACCGCTAAGGATATCCCTTGTGTGGGGAATCGACTGATCCCTGCATTACTTTATGCAGATGACGTTGCCAAATTGGCATGCACAGCGGTGGGGCTCCAGCATTTGTTGACCTCCTTTGCTGGTTTTATGGGCTCTCTCGATCTAAATGTAAATTTTTCCAAATCACACACTATGAATATGGGAGTAAAGCCAAGTAAACTTAAAATGTTTGGTTGTGACGGTAATGAAATAACTAGGGTCACTACATTCCCGTATGTAGGTGTTTTACTTGATGACAGGGGCTCATGGGCTCCGCAAAGGAGGGCGAATATAACCGCTATGGGAAGATCTACTGGTGTGGTACTCGATTTCGCCCGAAGGCTGTGTGCCAAACCTGTGCAGGCAATGTTAAATATATATATATCTAAGAGTATTGCCATGCGAACCATGGTTTTGAAATCTGAGGCTATAAAAACTGTACAGAGCTCCAATTTGTGGAAAACTAATTGTTAAGACGTTTGCTCTCAGTCCCCCATTCCTCACCTCAGTCATTCCCACTTCTTGATGGCTTATGTACGGTGTGGCTGAATTGATTAAAATGTCCCCTTTTCTCAAATGGATCTCGATCTGGTGTAACCCAGAATCGGCACTAAATCAAGAGATCATTTGTGACTGTATTGCACAAGAGAGGGCTAGCAGTATACTATGGCTGAGTTACGTGAAAAGCACAGGAAAGTTGCTAGGCACCCAGAGGTATTTGATAACCAGAAATAATATGGAAAAAAGATCTGGTGTTGGCTAAGACCTCATTTTTACAGCTAGGGTCCGCAGAAAGAGAGGCCACAGAACTATTGAAACCTACTGTCCGTGCTCACCAGATTTAAAAAAAACTCTTATTTTATGGATCCCTACTTGAACATATTCACTAAGCCTCAACACCGTTTTCTCTTGACGAGACTGAGGCTCAACTTATTACATTCTCTATTGACTGAACCTTTGGGCTGGCGTAGGATAGAGGATCTGGGACCTTGCTCATGCGACAGTGTCTCGAGGCAAGATACCTTTGCCCTCTTTTGCGACCACTATTTGCATATTCACAAGTGTTTTATCTTCCCAATCTTAAAGGACAAAGACTTTCTGCAGGTCAGACCGGCCCTAATATATCTGCAGATGCTGAATAGCCCTTGGGAAATGTTTAATATCGCTAGCTTTTTAGTAGCAGCAGTCAGAGCAAGGAAATAATAAGAGAGTGGGCTTATGGGACTTGATTTTTTAAATGCACACCTATCTTCATCCCACATGGATTTTATATTGCATTGTTTTAATTTTTTAAAATACTCTTCCTTATTCGATGTAGGTCCTCTCTTTTTTACTGTGTAATTGATTCTCCCCTTTATATCATGTATTTAATATCTTACCATTTGTATTTTTAGAAATTTATTTTGTGTCAACCTTGGTTTTATGTGATGGGTATTTTAACATGCTTTTATGGTTTTGAATAACCGAATAAAGTGATTTTGACACTGACTGATACTAAGCCACCAAACCCGGCTTCCATCAAGGAGGCACTGAGGTTGAGCCTTTGATTCCTTTTATGGAGTTGCTATTTGACATTCTTCTGGGAACATGGGCAAGGCCAACATCAGGAGTCACTGTTGAGCGTGCCATTGCCCACCGTCATTGACCTGCTGCAGATGACCCTCTTTGTCTTTTTCAACACCCTAAGGCTAGAGGGCTTGTTGTGCAGGCAGCTTCAGCTTCGCGTGCCATTGCCCACCGTCATTGACCTGCTGCAGATGACCCTCTTTGTCTGCTTCCACAGAGCAGGGAGTCTCGGTGGGTAGAGATGTTTGGCCGACATTTGTTTGCGTACACTAGTTTGGCCTGAAGATCTTTAAACTCATCCTGTGTGTTTGCCCTATGGGATTCTGTCGACCAACTACTTCCTTCTCTGAAGGACCTAGAATTGAACTTTCAGCCAATGCAGGATGGTTGTGAAATCGCCATATTCACCATCAGGTCGGCAATGAGCACAACGAATTCTGCAGGTAGATCTATGGCTAGATATGTAGCTCTGAGGAGGCATGCTTGGTTGCGTGGTTCCAGTTTTCCCGAGAATGTTCGGGAGAGTGTAAAAAACGTAACTTTTGACGGAATCAATTTATTTGATAGCCATGCTGATTCCGCAGTCCAGCTCCTCATGGCTGGCAATTTATGATTGGAACTCATCAGGTTGTTTAATTTTTTCGATAGTGTCTTCTGCTGTGGTCCCTTCTGTTATGGCCTTCATTGAATTAGTAGCGTTGAAATGTAAGCATTACTTTTGACTTATAATGAGAGTATTAGTCTCCGGGTTTGAGTGTTTAATTCCTGGATGGTTTTGCAGCTGGGTAGCTGGTTTAATTTTATTTTCCATTATCTCTGAATGGTGAAGAGATTATAGCCCTTTTATGGGTATGTGAATTACTCGATGTGGAGTATTGGTTTGCTGTTGTATAGCTCTTCAGGAGTACTACCTTTGTAGCGCATTTGTCTCCTATAAGATCTCTCTGTCATACAGTTGTGTCATCCTCAGACTTTGTGTTATTTTTTTTTAGGACTATTGTAGTGAGCTCCGAGTTCTATGTTATTCTTATGATAACCTTTCACCGGGTACTGTTGCATTTTCACGCTTCCACAGTTTTTCCAAACCAGTAGCATTCGTGTGATATGTTTTCGCTACTTTAGTGTACTAAGTGTTTATTTGAGTGCATCAGAACTATGAAGAAGTTAAGCAAGTTGGAAAGTTGCTTTATTTCAGAGTTTAAATTTTGCATTAGTTGGATGCTATTTGCTTGTGAGTTCTTCCTTTGGGGTAAAGAACAGTGTCTAATAAAGACATGTTTATTATCCTCAAAGACAAAGACAGGCAATACTTATTCATGCATAATGTTGTGGTGCGGTATATTGGCGGCCAAAGGATTGCGATTGGTCCAACTTGTCCCAAAGTTATAACAAATTTTGTGCATGCATTCACCCATCCAGTTTTGCAAACCGTTTTTGGGATGTTCTTCATATATGTAGTTCTGTCTGATCTACCTTCTCTGTCTTCTAGAAGGGATGTACTTATGTCTTTTAACATTTCTCACTTAGTGAGGATTCATGACTGATATTTCTTGTTTTCAATTATTCCTATTGCCCGACAACAATTTTTTATGCTAAATCACCTATAGTGTTGTTGTGGTTTAGTACCTTTCCCCCTTTTTTCTTTGGGTGGTGTAATTTTTACCATGTCTCTTATTTCAGAGACGGGTATATATGTTGATATACGGATATTAGGAGTGGGCGGAATTTGCGTAGTTGCGCTATGCAAAGCTCTGCGAAACAGTAAAAAAATCTTATCGAGCACGCAAATGTTCTGCGATCACGTGGGATTGCTTTTTCCGCGTGTTTGGGATGCTTTTTTCCTGTTCGCAAACGCTGTTTGCGTGCTCTGGGAGAAATATCTCGCGGACATGCATTTTGATAGCCTAAACCAGCAAAAAATTCTGCGAAGCCTTGAATCGCGGAGTTTTGGGCAATTCAGTGTTCTCCGTTGAGCGCGAAATTACCCAAATTCCAAGAGTGGAACAGAATTTACCGCCCACGCCTAACGGATATACATATGAAGTTGTGATGCTGCATTTTTTATATTGTTTTGTATCACCGGTGTCGTATGTGCCTGTTGTTGACAGGGATGTAATTATATTTTGAATTGCACTTTTATGTGCTCCTTTGTTCTATATCATCCATGTGTTTCACATATTTACATATTTTAATATTAAAAAAAGAGAGAATCATTCTTTCTTGCCCTCGTATTTTGAGCTCGTTGGGACTCAATGATGTGTTTCTCTCTCTGACTTTAATACTGGAAGTGAGCAAGTTTTCTAGGCCCTGCGTTTAGCAGTATTCTTTGGCCAGTAGCATTCTGTGAGTGGGTGAGCCAAAAGGAGTATCTGGAGATACATTTCCGTATATGTTTGAGGCATGTGTGCTGTTGATGCACATACTTTGCATACTCCTACCGTTTAGTCTTGGGACAGGAGATTTGCAAGTTGTTTTTCTTCAAAGGAATATATATATATATATATATATATATATATATATATATATATATATATATATATATATATATATATATATATATATTCACTGAAAAAACCATAGGTTATAGACCATATATAGTTAGGAATTAGCATTTACAAAACCTTGAAAATTCACTGAAAAAACCATAGGTTATAGACCATATATAGTTAGGAATTAGCATTTAAAAAACCTTATTTTACTCACACAAAACCATTGAAATTCCATATATAGTTAGTTGCACTAACTATATATCGCGCACCCGCAATCCACTGCTGATCATGTCACATATTACATCATTCATGACATGGTCAGTGACATCACTGATGACATCACTGATGACATCTCAAATGACATCACTGATGACATCACTGATGACATCATCCAGTGACTGTGTGTTTCTGTAAAGTTTAAATATGTTTTAGATATTGAAGAATGAGTAGATGTATAACTGTCTGGACGAAGGATTTAGTAGGTGCATGACTGAATGTATGAGTGAGTGATTAAATGTGTCTCACTGAGTGCATGGGTTAGTGACTAAACTGTCTTAATTTGTGCATCATTATGTCTGTTGTTCTGTAAACTACTGCATGTGTTGATCAGTAGCTATATGATTAACTATATGGGTTATTGATTGATTGTCCAAGTATTTGTATGGGAGACTGAGTGTGTGTGTGGCTGGCTGGGAGGTGTGTGACTCTGTGCAGATCAATGTGTACTTGTATCAATGATTGTATAAGAAAGTAAGTATGTGTTACTATATGTTTGAAAATGTAAGGTGCTCTATGTTTAACTGTATAGACAAGAAAATGGAAGTGTGATTGATTTTTTACAGGACTGACTAGGTGTGTGAGTAACTCCATGGATGAGTGGCAGAGTGTGAGTGTCTGTATAGGTGTATGAGTGCATATGATAGTGTTGTAAAGATGAGTGATTGTATGTATGAATGATTGTATGGGTAAATGAGTGAATGTGTGTGTAGACGTAGGAATCAGTGAGTACGTATGTAGTAACTAGTATTGGTGTGTCAATGGTTTCAAAAATTATACTCTGTATTTAACACTGGGTGAAACAGAGGTTATATTAAAATGTGAGGAGATGCATTGTATTGTCACATGAATGATATCATCAGTGATGTGGTCATTGATGTCAAATGAGATGTCATCAGTGATGTCATCAGTGATGTCATTTGAGATGTCATCAGTGATGTCATCAGTGATGTCACTGACCATGTCATGAATGATGTAATATGTGACATGATCAGCAGTGGATTGCGGGTGCGCGATATATAGTTAGTGCAACTAACTATATATGGAATTTCAATGGTTTTGTGTGAGTAAAATAAGGTTTTTTAAATGCTAATTCCTAACTATATATGGTCTATAACCTATGGTTTTTTCAGTGAATTTTCAAGGTTTTGTAAATGCTAATTCCTAACTATATATGGTCTATAACCTATGGTTTTTTCAGTGAATTTCAATGGTTTTTTAATAGCAAACATCATAAGCTGTCGAATGTCAAGTACGTGGTAAGTGAAAACATTTTCGTGTTTATGCACACTGATCTGCTTTGAATGGTGCCCCCCCCCCCCCTCATTTCTATTAGGAGTACTCTCTCTTTGCAGATAGTGAAAGGTAGTTAACGCAGGCCTTTGCCCCCGTTGTAATCCGTCGTGCCTGCTTCTCTCTCCATTTGATTGATTGTTATCCAAGTATTTACTGTTTTAGAATTAGTTCTCTTTGGTTCATTCTCTATTTACAAACAAACACAGAGTCGCAATACTCTGTTTAGTCTTTGCAGATAACGAAAAATCGTGTAAAAAAAAAGAAAAGGAATCGAGCAAAATCAGTAGGCCACTAATGGGATCTCTTTTTGACCTCGCTAAAATAGAAACATTAGGAACAACCCCTCATGACAAATACAAAACTAGTGAGATGAACTGAACTCCACACAATGATGGCTGCAAAACAGCTCGGCTCCGCCACCCACCCCGCCCAAAATAATGATAAAGAGCGGCTGCCATGATTGGTTGCGGAATGGCCACAACGGAGCTACGAAATGGTGCTGCTCTCATGCTAACCCCAGCTTCAGTCTGAAACATCCAGAAACACTGTAGACTACCAATTCGATCAGTTCCGGTAGCGCCCCAATGTAACCCGGTAGAGAAGAACTAGCCCTCCCCTCTTTGACTGATGGTTCTTGTTGCCTGTCCCTTCTGTTGTCATTTAACAGAACTATTTAGCCTGCTGAAAGGGGTTGTGTTTCGACCGCTGGTTGGTGGAGACATTTTGACTATATTCTGGACCTGCGTTGTCGCGTAATGCGTCATATGACGCGCCGCGTTAGCGCATCCGGAAGTCATCCGGGGCGCGCAGCGCGTAACGTAAGCATAACAAGTCATGTGACTTGTTAATAAAACTTTTCATTGGTTCATTTTACGTTTCTTATTCTAATGATGAAAGCCTTGGTCATATCACCTAAAAATTACGCTTTTAATTACTTCCGAACATTATTTTCTCTTAAATATATGTTATAATGTTCCAGGCTAATGTACTTTCCCGGAAATTTTACAACTGTCCTGCAAGTAAAATATATTCTTTTTTCGAGAAAAAGAGCGTTTCTTCGTCCCATGACGGAGCCGTTGAGCAAAAGAGGGTCGACCTGCTGTCTTAGTCGCCGATACGCCTGAATATGAGATTCTTATCGATCACTTTATGTTGCAGGAATAGAAAACACAACAGCCCTTGACCATTTATCTTTACTGCGTTCCTTCGTATTATACCTTTTACCCTTCATGTAATTGGTCTGCTTTATTTCACTTGCCTTTTAATGATTCTAAAACAGTGACTATTATTAAAAACTTTACCAATGTATACACTACTACCATGTTTTCTTTTAAAAACCTTTATTGTGAAAATTTCATTATACAAATACGAGCCTATAACCACGTGGGCCGGCCACGGAGCAAACTGTAATCGTATATGATGAATAGACATTTACACTGTAGAGGAACGTAACGGGCGGGCCATTAGGTTGCAAAAACTAAGGTGTCTAACAGTTACGGAATCGGTGGACGTACATTTTATAATTAAAATACGACAGGGCCAGTTACAATAAAATTATCTAGATATACATTTGCGGGCAAGTACCATGGGTGACGTTTATTCGAATTTTCAACAGTACAGTAATCAATAACACATCAGAACTTAATATCAATAGGGATGTCGAAATATTCAATCAATTCTCGTCCCCGCCCGCCATGTGCTTCAAAACTGCATACGTATCTCGTGATTTCAAGGTTCTGCAACCAGTACACAACAAGGAGTTACGAGTCCCATTTATTCCGGCGCCATTTTGGGCGAGGACGGTCAGGTCCAGGATATAGTCAAAATGTCTCTACCAACCATCGACTATGATGATGTTCATATGCTGTATTTATTAGAGTAACACTCATCTGCCCACATGAAATTAATTTACCACAATCTAAACATGTCATTTTAATCTTTCCAAAGTTCTTCTAAATATTTGGGACCGTTTCCCTTGCCTCTGAAGCTCTCAGTGCCACTTCTTTGATGAATGTACTAGCAGGTCAGGGGTTCTCCTCCAAATCTCTCTTTTATGCAGCACTATAATTAATTGGTGCCACCTCTCCATATGACGATGCATGGTATAGTTACCACAACTATATTTTTTTTCGGTTCCTCTGGAGAGTTCATCGTGGCAGATGAAGCGTGTAACATACCGGGCATTTACCTTTTTTTGCATGTACAGGAAAGGAAAAAAAAATCGAGCGTCCGAGTTCTAAGGTGTCCCAGGGCCATTTTAGTGGACCAGGCCCAAATCCAAAGAACAGCCATCTCACAGGCTAATGGGGCGACCCACGCCGAGTTTCAGCATTGTAGGATGACCACACAAGTACAGCAACTTGCTAGACATCACCTCGGTGCCATCCGGATCTCGGCGCCCCACTGCAGATGAAGTGCCTCTCAACTATGAAACCACCACGGTGACATCCGGATCTTGGCGCGTTGTGCTGCCTTCGGCCTATTCGCACATCGGTCCGCTACTGACGCCATCTCACAGGCTAATGGGGTGACCCACGCCGAGTTTCAGCATTGTAGGATGACCACACCAACTTGCTAGACATCACCTCGGTGCCATCCGAATCTTGGCATCTCAACGCCTAGTGGTATCTTCCATACAGAAAATATTGTTACGCTGCCTTTGGCCCCATTCGCACATCAGTCAGCAACTTAGACATCACCTCGATGCCATCCGGATCTTGGCATCTCAGCGCCTTGTGGTGTCAGTCAGAAAATATTGTTGCGCTGCCTTTGGCCCCATTCGCACATCAGTCCGCTACTGACACCATCTCACAGGCCAATAGGGCGCCCCACGCCGACTTTTACCATTGTACGATGGCCACACCAGTGGCACAACTTGCTAGACATCACCTCGGTGCCATCCGAATCTTGGCATCTCAACGCCTAGTGGTATCTTCCATACAGAAAATCTTGTTACGCTACCTTTGGCCCCATTCGCACATCGGTCCGCAACTTAGACATCACCTCGGTGCCATCCGGATCTTGGCATCTCAGCGCCTTGTGGTGTATTCTCTTCAGAAAATATTGTTGAGCTGCCTTTGGCCCCATTCGCACATCGGTCCGCAACTTACACATCACCTCGGTGCCATCCGGATCTTGGCATCTCAGCGCCTTGTGGTGTCTTCTACTCCGAAAATATAGTAGAAAATATTGTTGCGCTGCCTTTGACCCCATTCACACATCAGTCCGCTACTGACACCATCTCACAGGCCAACAGGGCGCCCCACGCCGACTTTTACCATTGTACGATGGCCACACCAGTGCCACAACTTGCTAGACACCACCTCGGTGCCATCCGGATCTTGGCATCTCAGCGCCTTGTGGTGTCTTCAAATCAGAAAATATTGTTGCGCTGCCTTTGGCCCCATTCGCACATCGGTCCGCTACTGACGCCATCTCACAGGCCAACGGGGCGCCCCACGCCGACTTTCAGCATTGTAGGATGGCCACACCAGTGCGGCAACTTACTAGACACCACCTCGGTGCCATCCGGATCTTGGCGCGTTGTGCTGCCTTCGGCCTATTCGCACATCGGTCCGCTACTGACGCAAACTCACAGGCCAACGGGGCGCCCCACGCCGACTTTCAGCATTGTAGGATGGCCACACCAGTGCGGCAACTTACTAGACACCACCTCGGTGCCATCCGGATCTTGGCGCGTTGTGCTGCCTTCGGCCTATTCGCACATCGGTCCGCTACTGACGCAAACTCACAGGCCAACGGGGCGCCCCACGCCGACTTTCAGCATTGTTGGATGGCCACACCAGTGCGGCAACTTACTAGACACCACCTCGGTGCCATCCGGATCTTGGCGCGTTGTGCTGCCTTCGGCCTATTCGCACATCGGTCCGCTACTGACGCAAACTCACAGGCCAGCGGGGTGCCCCACGCCGACTTTCAGCATTGTTGGATAGCCACACCAGTGCGGCAACTTACTAGACACCACCTCGGTGCCATCCGGATCTTGGCGCGTTGTGCTGCCTTCGGCCTATTCGCACATCGGTCCGCTACTGACGCAAACTCACAGGCCAACGGGGCGCCCCACGCCGACTTTCAGCATTGTAGGATGGCCACACCAGTGCTGCAACTTGCTGGACACCACCTCGGTGCCATCCGGATCTTGGCGCGTTGTGTTGCCTTCGGCCTATTCGCACATCGGTCCGCTACTGACGCCGCCTCACGTGCCAACGTATTTTCTCCGCATTTTACACCCTATGCCGCATAACAGGTCATGTGACTTGTTTATAAAACTTTTCATTGGTTCATTTTACTTTTGGTTTCCTAATGATGGAAGGCATGATCATGTGACCTAAAAACAACACTTTTCATAGGATGAAAACTTTTTTTTTTCCCAAACGATGAAAGCCCCACCTTGTTTCTGGATGTTTCAGACTGAAGCTGGCGTCAGCATGAAAGCACCACCATCTCGTAGCTCAGTCGTGGTCATTCCGCGAGCAATCATGGCAGCCGCTCCCCACCAGAAGCCTGCAGGAGTCGGAGCCCCCAAAACTTTTGATGAATTCTCAAGGCGGAGGGGACGCTTTCGAGAATGGGGTCCAAGACCTAGCAGACAAGCTTCCGATTTCCAAGGTGTCCCAGGGCCATTTCAGTGGACCAGGCCCAAAAAGGAAACAGCCTGCCGCCATTTTGAGAGTCCTGTGACAGCCGCCTATCGCTGCACCGCAAGAGTGGGCGCAACTCAGCTGAATTGCGGCTTTTGACACAGTGGACCAAAAACGGACGGAATGGCAACTGAAACGGTAAAGGGGCGCCCCACTACAACAGATGACACTCCACCTGGAGAGGCCCGTTCACGCCGCCTCCCCCGGGGTGCTCCACGCCGTTATTCGGAGCAGCATTGTAGGATACCAAAACCAGTGCGGCAACTTACTGGACATCACCTTGGTGCCATCGTTCTGCTGCCTTGGAACTATTCGCGCAACAGTTTGCTACTGATGACCCACCCCCCGCGACGCCCCATGCCGTTATTTGCTGGGTGGCAACTTACTAGACATCACTTTCGTGTCATCTAGATTTCGGCGCGTTCTGCTGCCTTGGAACTATTCGCACAACAGTTTGCTACTGATGACCCACCCCCCGCGACGCCCCACGCCGGAAATCTGGACGTTGTGCTGCGTTGGGACTATTCGCACAGCCGACCGCTACTTCGTTGTTTTTCCCTAAAAATGTTTATATGTTATTACTATTTTTGTTTTCTTGTATATATTTATAAATTATTAAAGTTTTATAATCTTACTACTTTGTCGGAGTGCTATATATTTTTAATGTGACACATAATTGTAAAAACTTTGATGTACAAACAGTCATCCCTGGAATCTTCCGCTTCAGGCTCGGTCCCCTCCCCAATCACAATACAGGATGGTTTTCAGATAATAGCAACGCTTCTGCTGTGACGGATCTCATCGAGTGTGGGCCTTGATCTACTATAACTCCTTTGAAGAGGGGTGATTCTTTACAGCTGTGGCCATAAACTACATCTGCAGGGCTAGCTGATACCCTAGGACCAGCCTGGACAATCGGACACAGAGGAAAAGGAGTGTCAGAGGGTGCGGTAGTGAATAGGGCGAAAGGGAGGTGTCGGGCGGGCACAGGGTGTGATTCTCAGGGAACAGCAGCGCAGATGGGGGAGGTTTATTACCCATGCATAAGACAGAGAGCGGGGGTGACCACTGCCTGGGGGAGATGCTTGCGAGGGTGGGGAGCCATGCTAAGGATCGACAGCGTGCACAGAGTGGGTCTGGTCAAGGCATCTAAAATGGCTGCCGTGCACGACAAAAGTGTGGCATTTGAAAAAAGACAAGATGGCGCAGACAATGTTTTTCAACACTTCCTGATTTCCTTCGAATCGAACGTTAACAGACGTTGGGGCATATTACCAAAGTTAAGCGATATTTATCCCTAACGATGCTTAGCAACGATTTTTTTACCGTCAGAAATTATCGCAGATAAACCTTGCTATTATCAAGGTTTATCGGAAATACGATAAAAAACGACCGCAATGCATTAATATCGCTGAAAACTCAGCGATATTCATGCATTACCGAGCTAATGCTCTTAGCCATGTTTTCCACCTCCCATTGGATAACATGGCTAAGAACTGCTCAGGGCAGGTGGTAGCTTTTGGAGATATTCGCCCTTATCTCGAATATTTCCAAAAGTTGATAATAGGAGATAGCGATGTTAGCGACTGTTTCCAGTCGCTAACATCTTGGCATGCCCACTTTGCATGTCATTAGTTATAGTTAGGATTGATTTTCATAGGGAAATCATAACATTCTATTTGGAATAACTTTGGCGCCGGTGGAGGAATCTGCCTGAAATTTTCAGCAACTTTGCTTCGCGGCGCTCCGGTCATTCCCTGAAAGTTTGGGGGGGATTCGTCAAGTGGGGGCGAGATAAAAGGGGGGTCCCAAAACGTGTTTTCCCCATGTTAATTTCCATAGGGCGGTCGGTCGCACTTTTAGCTCGAACGGCTGAATGGATTTTCACCAAACTTGGCAAAATTGTAGGGACTGGTAGCCCGATGTGCCTTTGCTATGTCTCAAGATATGTGCTCCAGAGGATTTTGAGTAATTTAGGTTCAAATTTTTTTATATATCTATAGCCGCGCCCCGGTACGCGCACAGGGGAGCGCTCCAGGCGCGCCACGCGACTTGCGCACGGAAAGCTGATTGGCTCTCGGGTGTCTGTAAACATTCGAAACAGTCCGGAGCGGCCGCCATCTTGTGTCTCGGTAGGATTGAGACACAAGAGGTGGTAAAAACAAAGGGGGAAATAATCAAAAGGGGGCAGGGTAGACCCCCCAGGTTTGATGTGGGGGCCATAAAAGGGTCCCTCGGGTAAAAAAATTTTTTTTTATTTTTTTTCGGTTTTCGCGGGGGGAGCGCCCGGTACGCGCACCGGGGAGCGTAGCATGGGGAAAACCCCGTTCATTCACTGCGTCACCTCTATGACCCTTTCTTGCGTCAATATACCCATTTTGCATACATTACACCTGACGTAGGTATAATGTGGCGCAGGGGTTTACAAAGTGACGCATCTACCTAGATGCGTCACTTTGTAAATATGACTCAATAAGGTGCATTTTTAACAGCACTGGTGCGTCACAAAAAGTGACGCACCGGTGGCGTAAAAGTGACGCATGGCCTCATAAATGAGGCCTTCAGTCTTCGAGTCATGCGTCATATTAAATATATGACGTATTATGTCGCAAGTACTTTTAGATACGTCAGTATTTCAGACGTATCTGTAAGCGCAAAAGTGATGCATTGCTGGAGTGTGTCACAAAAATGATGCAACTCCAGGAATGCATCCTTTCACATGGGGCCAGGCCCCATGTGAAAGGGCCTGCATCAGTCTTACGCCTGCTGTGAAACAGGCGCAAGATTTGGACGCAACAGCGTCATAAAAGTGACGTAGTGATATCTCATAGATGTAATGTTATGTTATGTTATGGAATCTTGTATAGCGCATGGCTACCCCAGCAACGGGGCGTCCCAGCGCTTGCGGACATGCCTACAACTAGTGCGACAGAGGATGTACTAGATGGACGCAAACAGCCAGGTTTTTATAAGTTTGCGAAATAGCAGATGGTTTGAGGTGGCTCGAGCTTTTAAGGGGATGGAATTCCAAAGCTTAGGGCCCAGATACCTGAAGGAACGGCCGCCGGCTCTGCTCCTCCGAATCTTAATGGTACGTGCTAAAGAAAGATCCGCTGAGCGGAGTGCGCGCGTGGGATATAGAAGGAGCATAGTCCTTGAAGAGTTTGGGGGCCAGCGCTGTACAAGATTTTGTGGGTTAGACAGAGGGTTTTGAATTGTATGCGTTGCTTTATAGGCAACTGATGTAGTCGCCGGAGAAAGGGGGAAGTATGACAGGTTTTGGGTAGAGCAAACAAAACACGGGCAGCGGCATTTTGCGCTCTTTGCATCCTGTTTATTGTGGTCGTGTTGGAGCCTAACATGAGGGAGTTGCAATAGTCCAGATGAGAAAGGACTGACGCCTGGAATATGAGCTGACGGGTAGGGGGCTCGAAGAACCCCAGAATGGGTCTGAGAGAGCGCAGACGCCCGTAGCAGATGCCCACCACTTTTTTGGCATGGGAATCCAAATTGAGCGAGTTGTCGAGCATCACTCCTAGATTTTTTACCAACTCCCTAGGTATAGGAGCTGGTCCCAACGCAGGAGGCCACCAATGCTCGTCCCATGTCTGTGTGCCATTGCCAATCAGAAGTACCTCTGTTTTGGAGGAGTTTAATTGAAGACAGTTGTTAGATAGCCACTTAGATATGGCCAGAATGTCTTCTTGAAACTTCAATTGGTCTATCACATTGTTATTGGAGAAATTAAAAATAAGTTGTGTATCGTCCGCATATGATATTAGTTGTATCTTACGTTCCCGGGCCATCACGGCCAGGGGGCGGACATACACATTAAACAATGTGGGACTGAGCGCAGACCCCTGAGGTACCCCACATTCAAGGGGGAGCCTGCTGGATGAGTACGGAGGGGCGTGCACCTGGAAGGAACGGTCAGATAGAAAAGACGCGAACCAATCCAGGGCCGTTTCCCTGACTCCGATCTCCCACAATCTCTCGAGCAGTATCTTGTGGGAGACCGTGTCAAACGCCGCACTCAAATCCAGCAGAATCAAAATAGAGGTTGCGCCCATATCCAGTGAAGCTTTTAGATGTTCTGTAACTGTTAGCAAGGCAGACTCCGTGCTATGGTTCGCACGGAAACCATTTTGGGACTCATCCAGGATCCCATTAGACTCCAGGTAGGTAGTCAGAGTGTGATTGACATGTGCTTCTGCCACTTTTGCAAGGTAGGGAAGCAGTGAAATGGGGCGGAAACTATCAGGCCGAGAGGGGTCTAGTGATGGTTTCTTCAAGAGTGGCACCACTTTGGCATGCTTCCATGATTTAGGGATGGAGGCTAGCTGAAAGGACTTATTTATCAGCTCCCGTCCTGCCTGCAGGGCGGAATCACGAAGAGATCTAAACAGTTCGGGTTTAATAGGGTCATCTGGGGATCCTGATTTTACTCTTAGTGTAAGGTGTTCCATCTCTGTCCCCTCTAAAGATGGAATAGTATAGAGGGAATAAGAGGGAACAGCTTGATCACTAGTAGGATTGGAGGGCCCCAAGGGGCTATCTGGTTGTAGTGAATCATATATCCCTTTGACCTTATTAATAAAGAAACATGATAGTTCCTCGCACTGTGTATCTGACACTATCGGGTTGCCTAAACCGTCCGGGGCCTCGGTCATTTCTTTTACCAGGGAGAAGATAGTTTTAGAACGATTGGTACTGGAGGTGATCAGGTCCGTATAGTATGTGGCTTTGTTTTTTTTATGAGTTTGTGATATGCTTTAGTGGCCAGCCTAAACTCGCTTTTAACCAGAGGGTCATACGAACGTCTCCAAATACGTTCTAGCTGTTTACATTGTTTTTTGGTGTCAGCAAGAGTCTCCGAGTACCAGGGGTGAGAATAGTCTCGCTTAGGCCTAGAGCATTTTATGGGAATGAGGTGATCCAGTGAGGCGTTTATCCACTCTCTGTTACTGCGTCACCTCTACGACCCTTTCTTGCGCCAATATGTCCCTTTTGCATACATTACACCTGACGTAGGTAGAATGTGGCGCAGGGGTTTACAAAGTGATGCATGTACCTAGATGTGTCACTTTGTAAATATGACTGAATAAGGTGCATTTTTAACAGCACTGGTGCGTCACAAAAAGTGGCGCACCGGTGGCGTAAAAGTGACGCATGGCCTCATAAATGAGGCCTTCATTCTTCTACTCATGCGTCATATTAAATATATGACGTATTATGTCGCAAGTACTTTTAGATACGTCAGTATTTCAGACGTATCTGTAAGCGCAAAAGTGATGCATTGCTGGAGTGTGTCACAAAAATGATGCAACTCCAGCAATGCATCCTTTCACATGGGGCCAGGCCCCATGTGAAAGGGCCTGCACCAGTCTTACGCCTGCTGTGAAACAGGCGCAAGATTTGGACGCAACAGCGTCATAAAAGTGACGTAGTGATATCTCATAGAATTTACTGCGTCACCTCTACGACCATTTCTTGCGTCAATACGTCCCTTTTGCATACATTACACCTGACGTAGGTATAATGTGGCGCAGGGGTTTACAAAGTGATGCATCTACCTAGATATGTCACTTTGTAAATATGACTGAATAAGGTGCATTTTTAACAGCACTGGTGCGTCACAAAAAGTGACGCACCGGTGGCATAAAAGTGACGCATGGCCTCATAAATGAGGCCTTCAGTCTTCTACTCGTGCGTCATATTAAATATATGACGTATTATGTCGCAAGTACTTTTAGATACGTCAGTATTTCAGACGTATCTGTAAGCGCAAAAGTGATGCATTGCTGGACAGTGTCACAAAAATGATGCAACTCCAGCAATGCATCTTTTCTTACCCTTGCACACCACCGTTCCTTTTCTACATTTTGTTTGAATAACCACATTCCCCATGTTCACTCTCCTTCTCCTTACTTTCGTTCCCAACACTCAGCTTCTTTCAGTCCCCCTACTTCACTTCCTTTCTCCTCTCATACTTTTCTGTTCTTTCTTACTCATTTTCCTTTCATTTATCAATGCACTCCACTTCACTTACTCTTTTTCATTTTTTTAAGAATATAGCTCTTTGATGAGAATTGGAGGTAGTTCTGAAAAGAACTTTTTTTTTCTTCTTTTTTATTTTTTTAGAACTACAACAAAAACAGGGAATGGAAACTGCTCAATAGGAGCAAAAAAATAAAATAAATAATTAGGGCTGGTAACGGCAGTGATGGTTCTCCAATGCTCGAACCATGAGCAGAACACTTTGCTCCCCACAGGAAAGTAGCTGATCACAGTATCTGCATTTAAGGGCGCCTTTGTTAAATGCAGGCTGAATGTTCGGAACCTGCTCTTGTGATCTCCCCCTCACCGATGGTGTTCGTCCTCCGGTTGATATAGAGGCCCCATCACTGGGAACCTTTTGTGCCAGAGCCCTGACACTTTCCCGGGCAAAATTCTGGGGGTGCCTTCTCTCCACATGGCGAATCATTGTGGAGTTCCCAAAAGAATATTTTTTATTGGGGTTACCCCGTGACAGGACTGTGTGACAGATCCTGCACTCCACTTTTGGAGCATTTACCTTCTTCTGGTGATCAGGTATGGAAAAAAAATTCCAGATGAAATGTTCTTTGTATTTTGGCTGAGGAGGCTCTTCATCGATGAATTCATTGGAGTCATCTTCACTGCTGGATGGTCTGGCAGCCATGATAATCCAAGATATCCAACAAAGAACCAACAGCAAAACAGGCAGGTCTTTCAGTCACAAAAGTGAAAGAAGAAGTGAAGGAAATGGGTGGGGATTTCATTCTTTATAAAAAAAATGTTAGCAACCAATGAAAAGTGTTATTTTCAGGTCACATGACCCGACGCGCTTACGCTACGCGCCCCGGGGCGCGCCCATAGTCGCGCTCCAGGACGTTGCGTGATCGTATGCGCTCGCGTGCTTCCGGGTGCGCTTACGCAGTGCGTCATATGACGTATCACACGGTTACGCGAAACGTCACGATGTTGTTTTCGTTCGCGAGAATAGCGCTAACGGGACGCTCCCCGGTACGCGCCCCGGGGCGCGCCGTAACATTGCGCTTACCCGTGCGTTCACCGGTATGCGCCCCGGGAGCGCCCCATGGTTAAAAATAAAAAAAATAAAAAAATTGACATAGTTATACAATATAAAATTCGTTTTAAAATTTATTATTTTTTATACCTATAAAGATTTGCTATTAAAAAACCATTGAAATTCACTGAAAAAACCATAGGTTTCACACCAGTTATAGTTAGGAATTAGCATTAAAAAAAACTATGAAATTCACTGAAAAAACCATAGGTTTTACACCAGTTATAGTTAGCTGGAAGTTTTACTCGCATAAAACCATTGAAATTCCCACGTTATAGTTAGTTGGACTCACTATAACTTGCGGGTGCAATGCACTGCTGATGACGTCACATATTACATCACTCATGACATGGTCAGTGACATCACTCATGACATCACTGATGATACCATCCTTGTGACAGAGTGAGAGACCTCCTTTCACTGTAATGTAACCCTTGAAACACATATTCAAAAATAGAAACTAAAATTTTCAAAAAAATTGATACCCATACCACTTACAACAACCAATTCAATAATTCCACCATCTATATACACATCCACTCATTCACCAACAGTTCTATATTGTCACTCATACATATACTCACTCATCATATGTAGTGATACACCTATACATCCTGTTACACAACGACAGGCATCCAAATGTTACTCACACACATACTCACACATGCAAATAAACTATTGAACATCCATTTATTTGCATATACAGCTATACACACACTACCGATTTACTTCTAAGGAAACTTACACATACTTACTCTCTTAAGCAATCACTTATAGAAACACTAATTTAAACAGGAACTCTTACAATCCCTCACTCTCACATATACTCACTTATATACATCAATATTCACATATACTAGATTAAAACATATGTAGTTACTGATAAAAACACTAGTGAGACAGTCATTCACTCACTAACACACACATATACACACTCATCCACCCATACCGTCCTGCACATATGCTGTCTTCAAAACACATACAAAGAGAGAGTCAGTCATTCATGCATCTATGTGCTAAGTAATACCCCCACCAAACCATACAAACACTCATACTGATACTAAGAAAAACATCTAATAACCCATATACATACACATGTAGCTACTCAGCAACCCATGCAGCCACTTATACACAAAGTAAAACACTAATACATATATTTCAATATTTAAACATTACTCTCTAATATATGTATTTTAAAAAAACATCCATGTAAACACTTATTTAAACATTTATTCTTCCATCAACTTTTACATATACATATATAATACATAATTATTTTTTAAAAATAGACACATTCACTGGATGGTGTCATCAGTGATGTCATGAGTGATGTCACTGACCATGTCATGAGTGATTTAATATGTGACGTCATCAGCAGTGCATTGCACGCGCAAGTTATAGTGAGTCCAACTAACTATAACGTGGGAATTTCAATGGTTTTATGCGAGTAAAACTTTCAGCTAACTATAACTGGTGTGAAACCTATGGTTTTTTCAGTGAATATATATATATATATATATATATATATATTACCTACTGGCGGTCGCCAGTAGGTATATATAGTTAGGATTTTTTCTCTATGGGTTTTTTGAAAATTCTATGTCTAATAACTTTGGCGTTTGTGGACGGAATTGGCTGAAATTTTCAGGAAAATGGCACATTTTGTTTCTGAGCAGCCCTTGAAAATTTGGGGGGGGTTCGTCCAGTGGGGGCCGAGAAAAAAGGGGGGTCCCAAAACGTGTTTTTAACATTGAGTTTTCCATAGGGCGGTTGGCCTCACTTTTAGCCCGAACGGCTGAATGGATTTGCACGAAACTTGGCAAAATTGTAGGGACTGGTAGCCCGATGTGCCTTTTGTAGGTCTCAATATATGTGCTCCAGTGGATTTTGAGAAATTAACGTTTAAAAAAAGATATATATCTGTAACAGCGGACCGGTTAGCGCTCTGGTTCGCGGACTTTTCGCGCAACGGAGCTTTGTGAAGCGAAGCTGATTGGTTCTCCGGCGTCTGTCAACATTCCAAACAGTCCGTAGCGGCCGCCATCTTGTCTCTCGGTAGGATCGAGAGACAAGAGGAGGCGAAAGCGAAGGGGCAAATGACCATAAGGGGGAATAGTAGATCCTCGCTGACCCCCTAGGTTTGATGTGGAGGTTTTAAAAGGGCCCCGCGGGGCAAAAAAAAATAATAATAATAATAATCGAACGGCTGAATGGATTTGCACGAAACTTGGTAAAATATTAGGGACTGGTAGCCCGATGTGCCTTTGCTAGGTCTCAATATATGTGCTCCAGTGGATTTTGAGAAATTAACGTTCAAAAAAAGATATATATCTGTAACAGCGCTCCGCTTCGCGTACTTTTCGCGTTACGGAGCTTTGCGAAGCTGATTGGTTCTCCGGCGTCTGTCAACATTCCAAACAGTCCGTAGCGGCCGCCATCTTGTCTCTCGGTAGGATTGAGAGACAAGAGGAGGCCAAAGTGAAGGGGGAAATGACCATAAGGGGGCATAGTAGATCCTTCCTGACCTCTTAGGTTTGATGTACCATTTTGCCAAGTTTGGTGTAATTCCGTTCAGCCATTCAGGCTGTAGACGTATGTAAATGTCCTATGGAAAATTGCATGGGGAAAACACATTTGAAAGTGTTGAAATTTAGAACCAATTAAAATGTTACTTTGGTTTTGTATTTGTGTGTGATGAAAGTTAATTGGTTATGTATATATGTCAAATGAGAGGAAACCACAGCCATTTTGCGATACTACTGTCTGAGGTACATTTGTGAGGAATTTTTGGTGGTGAATTTCTGGTGTTTGATTTACACAGTACTAACACTTCTGCTACTTTTAAAAAGGTGAGTTGTTAATTTGTAAGGGGAACTATGTTGTACACTTGAAGATAATTTGAAAAATGTTTTCTGTTATTTATTTGCAGTCCTTCTGTTATACTAAATACTTGATGAAGTTAGTTTTATATTATGTATTACTAAAAACGATAAATGAAAGTGATTATTTTTTTCTGCAATTTACAGCAAGCAATTTCAAAATAAAATGGCTCACAATGAAGAGACCGTGGCAATTTCTTTTGAATTGTCCACTACATTGATTGAAATTGAGAGCACCAATAATGAAATATTGTCACAAGGAGGACATGACTTGTATGATTCCATTAGATTGATTGAAATGGACAGCACCAAGAATGAAATATTGTCACAAGGAGATGACTTGAATGATTCCACTACATTGATTGAAATTGAGAGCACCAATAATGAAATATTGTCACAAGGAGGAGATGGCTTGTATGATTCCATTAGATTGATTGAAATGGACAGCACCAATAATGAAATATTGTCACAAGGAGGAGATGACTTGAATGATTCCACTACATTGATTGAAATTGAGAGCACCAATAATGAAATATTGTCACGAGGAGATGACTTGAATGATTCCACTACATTGATTGAAATGGACAGCACCAATAATGAAATATTGTCAGAAGGAGGAGATGACTTGAATGATTTTTTTGATCAATCTCTTGATGGCGAATTTATCGAGTGTTTGGAGACCATAGAGTTACAAGAATCATCATTGCAGACTTTTAATGAGGAGATTCCAGATGAGATGATTGAAGAGGAAATTACTGATGAGGACATGTTACTAGTTGTTTCAAATTTAGAAAATTCTGAAGAATAAATTTATATTTAGAAATCAAAAATTGTTTGAGACATTATTTATTTTTATTTTTAATTTATGAGGTTGTAGCGAAGTGATTGTAGTATAAAATGAGACTTATAGTATAGAGTGCAACATTTTTATGTTACATGGTAAGTTTACTCATATTTACTTCCCTTCTGCCACTATATTATCTCCAATGTGTATTTGACATGTCTTCTTCATCTCCGGCCTCCTTTCTCTCACTGTGTGTCTCCGATGCATCTTATCGCTGGTATTTTGTGTAATTACAGAAGAGAGTAAAATAAAATAGTTCGGAACGTGAAAAGGGGGCAAAGTAGAGTACTCCTCACCCCCTAGGCCTTTTTAGGCGGTCCCAAAAGGATCAGTTTCTGCTTTCCTGAGAGATTATGGTATGAGTTCCATATACCACAATAACTTGCATTACAACATGCAAGATATCTATCTCCTATTACCAACTTTTGGAGATATTCGCGCTAAGCGCGAATATCTCCAAAAAGTAACACCTGCCCTGAGCAGTTCTTAGCCATGTTATCCAATGGGAGGTGGATAACATGGCTAAGAGTATTAGCTCGGTAATGCATGAATATCGCTGAGTTTTTAGCGATATTCATGCATTGCGGCCGTTTATTATCGCATTTGCGATAAACCTTGATAATAGTAAGGTTTATCTTCGATAATTTCTGACGATGCTTAGTGGTAAAAAATTGGTTGGTAAGCATCGTTAGCGATAAATATCGCTTAACTTTGGTAATATGCCCCAACGTCTGTTAACGTTCGATTCGAAGGAAATGAGGAAGTGTTGAAAAACATTGTCTGCGCCATCTTGCCTTTTTTGAAATGCCACACTTTTGTCGTGCACGGCAGCCATTTTAGATGTCTTGACCAGACCCACTCTCTGCACGCTGTCGATTCGTAGCATGGCTCCTCACCCTCGCAAGCATCTTCCCCAGGCACTGGTCACCCCCGCTCTCTGTCTTATGCATGGGCAATAAACCTCCCCCCATCTGCGCTGCTCTTCCCTGAGAATCACACTGTGCCCGCCCGACACCTCCCTTTCGCCCTATTCACTACCGCACCCTCTGACACTCCTCTTCCTCTGTGTCCGATTGTCCAGGCTATCAGCTAGCCCTGCAGATGTAGTTTATGGCCCCAGCTGTAAAGAATCACCCCTCTTCAAAGGAGTTATAGTAGATCAAGGCCCACACCCGATGAGATCCGTCACACCACACGTGTTCCTACTATCTGAAAACTATCCTGTATTGTGATTGGGGAGGGGACCGAGCCTGAAGCGGAAGATTCCAGGAATGACTCTTTGTACATCAAAGTTTTTACAATTATGTGTCACATAAAAAATATATAGCACTCCAACAAAGTAGTAGGAATATAAAACTTTAATAACATATAAATATATACAACAAAACAAAAACAGTAATAGATTTATTGAAATTGACAGCACCAATAATGAAATATTCTTGTCAGTAGCGGTCTGTTGTGCGAATAGTTCCAAGGCAGCAGAACGCGCTGAAATCTGGATGTCACGAAGGTGATGTCTAGCAAGTTGCCGCCCAGCAAATAACGGCGTGGGGCGCCGCGGGGGTGAGTGAGTCCAGTAGGCACCACAGCTATTCTTACCGGCATTGCAGAATTACTGCTGGGGACAATGCCTGTGCTGGAGCAGGGTCACAGCAGAAACAAAAAGGATTCTGTTGAAGATGTTGTTGGTTTTCAATTTGAAAACAGTTCTGGTGTCAACTGCTATGCTAATGTAGTGGTTAATGTTTTGTTTTCTCTAGAAAATGTAAAAGAGGGGGAGGCAGTCCAAAGTTCCGTTAAAAGGGCAAAGGAAAGGATCGGTGGTTTGAACTATCAGTCAAAAAGGGGAGGGGGTGCAACAATTTTTCCTACCGGGTCACACTGTGCTTTCACCGGAAGTGAGGTCTGCAGGATTCTAGTAATTCAAAGTGAGGCTGGCGCCGACGTCCCGCGGATACAGTTTCGTCACTCCACGGGTGATCATGGCAGTCATTCCCCATCGGGGGTCGGAGACTCCCGCGGCTCCTCTAGAATCTTCGTCGTGGAGGACTACGGTGGTGGAGTCAACCAGTGACCGGGCCATTTCTTTATGCTGGGCCCGCTCTTGCCAGGTCGACCGCCATTTTGAGAGTTCGGTAGCTACTGGCGATCGCGGGGTCAAATGAGCGGACGGGCTCCACCCTGCCGGGCGAGACGTTGCAGCATGGCCACAGTGGAAGAACTCTTTTCCGGGCGCCTGGACCGCTGAGGGTGCAGCTGGGAAGCCTCCACTGGGGAGGCGGGAGAGGCCTGTTCGCACCGTCTCTCCCTCCCAGTGCACCCCACGGCGTCTCGCTTGAGATTTGTTATGGCCGGACCAGGCGATGAGGACGAGGGGGGGGGGTCGGAGGCATGTGCAAGACATCCCCCCCCAGGGTTGTTGCAGCAATTATACAAGAAAGAAGAAGTGTCCCGTCCGTCTTCGGGCCGGGCTTCCGGTAGATGTCGGCCGGACGCCCCTGGCTCTGGCCCCATGAACGGGTTTCTTGGTTTATCGGCTGCAGCCGGATTCCGTCGGTCTCGGCCCCCCGACCGTTGGTGGCCGGACCGGAAGAGCATGTGGCGGGACTACCTGCAACTCTCAAGGGCCACCGCGGCCGGACTGGGAGAGAGAGGGGAGGGTCGAGGAGACATTCCCCCCCCCTGCAACTGTTCAGCGTTGTAAAGGCAATTCCCTGGCCGGGTCCCGTTGGTCTCGGCCTCTCCTCCGGCTACACCCTACGTTAGGATCTCCGAGGCGTGGCAGCAGGACCTGCCTTATATGGGCTGCTCCCGGCTGGGCGTAGCCGGAACCCTGCCCCACCTTGGAAGTTTCCAGAGTGGGGGCGGATGTTCTACTGACTTGCATTTTCCCTAGTCTATCGATTTTTTTGGCGTGGCAGGCGGTGGGACAGCGAGGGGTGATTTGGTTTCTCTTACTGTTTTTCTGGTCTCTCACCACTGGCATATTTTAACGTTTTCTTGTTTCTAGGACATTAATAGGTTTTATCATTACGTTATGTTATCGTTTCTTTGTTCGTTGTTTAATAAAAGTTCATGTTCATCAGTGGCCTACTGATTTTCGTTTTCCTATTCTTTTCTTTCCAGGTTGTTTCATGCTAAAGTTTCTGTTAACAGGATACAGTGATCACTTCGTTATTATTGCTGCATATGTCCTTTTCACTAGGGGTGCTCTCTGGTCGGGCCAGATGACGTATGTCTAGTAAATGGTCCGGGTGAAACAGGTGCATCAATCAGTGGGGAGTAGATAGGCATGACAGATTACAACGGGGGAGAAAGGTCCGCATTACGTACCCTTTCACTACTTGCAAAGATTTTCCTACGTTTATTTGCAAACAGGGAATACCTCCAAAAAGAACTAATTCCCAAACAGTCAATGTTCGGACAATCAATCAATCAATGAGGAATGAAATAGGTACGACGTGTTAAAGGCTTGCGTTACCTACCCTTCACTATCTGCAAAGGGAGAGAGAATATTCCTATTCTTCCTCGTTTGCAGGTAGAGAAGATCCTTAAGAGAATTAACATCGAACAATTCAATGCTCGATTGAAACAATCAACAAGGGGTACTGTGAACACAAATGAACGCCGCTTATGTACATACGCATTGCTATTTTCAACAGGTTGTTCCTAATGTTTCTATTTTAGCGAGGTCAAAAAGAGATCCCATTAGTGGCCTACTGATTTTGCTCGATTCCTTTTGTTTTTTTACACGATTTTTCGCTATCTGCAAAGACTAAACAGAGTATTGCGACTCTGTGCTTGTTTGTAAATAGAGAATGAACCAAAGAGAACAATCAATCAAATGGAGAGAGAAGCAGGCACGACGGATTACAAAGGGGGCAAAGGGCTGCGTTAACTACCCTTCACTATCTGCAAAGAGAGAGTACTCCTAATAGAAATGAGGGGTGGGGGGCAGCATTCAAAGCAGATCAGTGTGCATAAACACGAAAATGTTTTTACTTACCACGTACTTGACATTCGACAGCTTATGATATTTGCTATTAAAAAACCATTGAAATTCACTGAAAAAACCATAGGTTATAGACCATATATAGTTAGGAATTAGCATTTACAAAACCTTGAAAATTCACTGAAAAAACCATAGGTTATAGACCATATATAGTTAGGAATTAGCATTTAAAAAACCTTATTTTACTCACACAAAACCATTGAAATTCCATATATAGTTAGTTGCACTAACTATATATGGCGCACCCGCAATCCACTGCTGATCATGTCACATATTACATCATTCATGACATGGTCAGTGACATCACTGATGACATCACTGATGACATCTCAAATGACATCACTGATGACATCTCATTTGACATCATTCTTGTGCTAATACGATAAACCTCTTCAGACTCTAATATAACCTTAGATACACTCAGTGTATACAGACACTCACACACTGCCACTCATCCATGGAGTTACTCACACACCCAGTCAGTCATGCAAAGAAACAATCTCACCTCCATTTCTTCAACTATACAGTTAAACACACCTTACTTATTGAAACATATACTAACACATATTTACTCTCTTATACAATCCCTGATACAAGTTCACAATGATCGATACAACCACTCACTCATTCAGTGGCTCTCATGCACAGTTATTTATATATGCCAACTCTCACATGTACTGTGTTTTACATATGTACTTACTATGACATGTAGCATTGTGATATCCATTCACTCATCAATACACTCATGCACACAGTCAACTGCCCATGTAGCTGTTTCCACATGCACTCTTGAACTCATACACCTAGTGAATAAACTGCTCACACATCTATGCATAGAGTCTCACACCTTCCAGCCACCCCCACACAAACTCAATCTCCCATAGAAATACTTGGGCAACCAATTAATAACACATATAGCCTCTCGTATAGCTAATGATCAACACATGCAGCAGTTTACAGAACAACAGACATAATGATGCACAAATTAAGACAGTTTAGTCACTAACCCATGCATTCAGTGAGACACATTTAATCACTCACTCATACAGTCAGTCATGCACCTACTAAATCCTTCATCCAGACACTTATACATCCACTCAAGACATATTTTAACTTTACAGAAAAATACAGTCACTGGATGTTGTCATCAGTGATGTCATTTGAGATGTCATCAGTGATGTCATCAGTGATGTCACTGACCATGTCATGAATGATGTAATATGTGACATGATCAGCAGTGGATTGCGGGTGCGCCATATATAGTTAGTGCAACTAACTATATATGGAATTTCAATGGTTTTGTGTGAGTAAAATAAGGTTTTTTAAATGCTAATTCCTAACTATATATGGTCTATAACCTATGGTTTTTTCAGTGAATTTTCAAGGTTTTGTAAATGCTAATTCCTAACTATATATGGTCTATAACCTATGGTTTTTTCAGTGAATATATATATATATATATATATGTGTGTGTGTGTGTATATATATATATATATTCACTGAAAAAACCATAGGTTATAGACCATATATAGTTAGGAATTAGCATTTACAAAACCTTGAAAATTCACTGAAAAAACCATAGGTTATAGACCATATATAGTTAGGAATTAGCATTTAAAAAACCTTATTTTACTCACACAAAACCATTGAAATTCCATATATAGTTAGTTGCACTAACTATATATCGCGCACCCGCAATCCACTGCTGATCATGTCACATATTACATCATTCATGACATGGTCAGTGACATCACTGATGACATCACTGATGACATCTCAAATGACATCACTGATGACATCACTGATGACAACATCCAGTGACTGTATGTTTCTGTAAAGTTAAAATATGTCTTACATATTGAAGAATGAGTGGATGTATAAGTGTCTGGATGAAGGATTTAGTAGGTGCGTGACTGACTGTATGAGTGAGTGATTAAATGTGTCTCACTGAATGCATGGGTTAGTGACTAAACTGTCTTAATTTGTGCATCATTATGTCTGTTGTTCTGTAAACTGCTGCATGTGTTGATCATTAGCTATACGAGAGGCTATATGTGTTAATTGGTTGCCCAAGTATTTCTATGGGAGATTGAGTTTGTGTGGGGGTGGCTGGAAGGTGTGTGACTCTATGCATAGATGTGTGAGCAGTTTATTCACTAGGTGTATGAGTTCAAGAGTGCATGTGGAAACAGCTACATGGGCAGTTGACTGTGTGCATGAGTGTATTGATGAGTGAATGGATATCTCAATGCTACATGTCATAGTAAGTACATATGTAAAACACAGTACATGTGAGAGTTGGCATATATAAATAACTGTGCATGAGAGCCACTGAATGAGTGAGTGGTTGTATCGATCATTGTGAACTTGTATCAGGGATTGTATAAGAGAGTAAATATGTGTTAGTATATGTTTCAATAAGTAAGGTATGTTTAACTGTATAGTTGAAGAAATGGAGGTGAGATTGTTTCTTTGCATGACTGACTGGGTGTGTGAGTAACTCCATGGATGAGTGGCAGTGTGTGAGTGTCTGTATACACTGAGTGTATCTAAGGTTATATTAGAGTCTGAAGAGATTTATCGTATTAGCACAAGAATGATGTCAAATGAGATGTCATCAGTGATGTCATCAGTGATGTCATTTGAGATGTCATCAGTGATGTCATCAGTGATGTCACTGACCATGTCATGAATGATGTAATATGTGACATGATCAGCAGTGGATTGCGGGTGCGCGATATATAGTTAGTGCAACTAACTATATATGGAATTTCAATGGTTTTGTGTGAGTAAAATAAGGTTTTTTAAATGCTAATTCCTAACTATATATGGTCTATAACCTATGGTTTTTTCAGTGAATTTTCAAGGTTTTGTAAATGCTAATTCCTAACTATATATGGTCTATAACCTATGGTTTTTTCAGTGAATTTCAATGGTTTTTTAATACCAAATATCATAAGCTGTCGAATGTCAAGTACGTGGTAAGTGAAAACATTTTCGTGTTTATGCACACTAATCTGCTTTGAATGGTGCCCCCCCCCTCATTTCTATTAGGAGTACTCTCTCTTTGCAGATAGTGAAAGGTAGTTAACGCAGGCCTTTGCCCCCGTTGTAATCCGTCGTGCCTGCTTCTCTCTCCATTTGATTGATTGTTATCCAAGTATTTACTGTTTTAGAATTAGTTCTCTTTGGTTCATTCTCTATTTACAAACAAACACAGAGTCGCAATACTCTGTTTAGTCTTTGCAGATAACGAAAAATCGTGTAAAAAAAAAAAGAAAAGGAATCGAGCAAAATCAGTAGGCCACTAATGGGATCTCTTTTTGACCTCGCTAAAATAGAAACATTAGGAACAACCCCTCATTACAAATACAAAACTAGTGAGATGAACTGAACTCCACACAATGATGGCTGCAAAACAGCTCGGCTCCGCCACCCACCCCGCCCAAAATAACGATAAAGAACGGCTGCCATGATTGGTTGCGGAATGACCACGACGGAGCTACGAAATGGTGCTGCTCTCATGCTAACCCCAGCTTCAGTCTGAAACATCCAGAAACACTGTAGACTACCAATTCGATCAGTTCCGGTAGCGCCCCAATGTAACCCGGTAGAGAAGAACTAGCCCTCCCCTCTTTGACTGATGGTTCTTGTTGCCTGTCCCTTCTGTTGTCATTTAACAGAACTATTTAGCCTGCTGAAAGGGGTTGAGTTCCGACCGCTGGTTGGTGGAGACATTTTGACTATATTCTGTACCTGCGTTGTCGCGTAATGCGTCATATGACGCGCCGCGTTAGCGCATCCGGAAGTCATCCGGGGCGCGCAGCGCGTAACGTAAGCATAACAAGTCATGTGACTTGTTAATAAAACTTTTCATTGGTTCATTTTACTTTTCTTATTGTAATGATGAAAGGCTTGGTCATATGACCTAAAAATTACGCTTTTCATTACTTCCGAACATTATTTTTTCTTAAATATATGTTATAATGTTCCAGGCTAATGTACTTTCCCGGAAATTTTACAACTGTCCTGCAAGTAAAATATATTCTTTTTTCGAGAAAGAGCGTTTCTTCGTCCCATGACGGAGCCGTTGAGCAAAAGATGGTCGACCTGCTGTCTTAGTTGCCGATACGCCTGAATATGAGATTCTTATCGATCACTTTATGTTGCAGGAATAGAAAACACAACAGCCCTTGACCATTTATCTTTACTGCGTTCCTTCGTATTATACCTTTTACCCTTCATGTAATTGGTCTGCTTTATTTCACTTGCCTTTTAATGATTCTAAAACAGTCACTATTATTAAAAACTTTACCAATGTATATACTACTACCATGTTTTCTTTTAAAAACCTTTATTGTGAAAATTTCATTATACAAATACGAGCCTATAACCACGTGGGCCTGCCACAGAGCAAACTGTAATCGCATATGATGAATAGACATTTACACTGTAGAGGAACGTAACGGGCGGGCCATTAGGTTGCAAGAACTAAGGTGTCTAACAGTTACGGAATCGGTGGACGTACATTTTATAATTAAAATAAGACAGGGCCAGTTACAATAAAATTATCTAGATATACATTTGCGGGCAAATACCATGGGTGACGTTAATTCGAACTTTCAACAGTACAGTAATCAATAACACATCAGAACTTAATATCAATAGGGATGTCGAAATATTCAATCAATTCTCGTCCCCGCCCGCCATGTGCTTCAAAACTGCATACGTATCTCGTGATTTCAAGGTTCTGCAACCAGTACACAACAAGGAGTTACGAGTCCCATTTATTCCGGCGCCATTTTGGGCGAGGACGGGCAGGTCCAGGATATAGTCAAAATGTCTCTACCAACCATCGACTATGATGATGTTCATATGCTGTATTTATTAGAGTAACTCATCTGTCCACATGAAATTAATTTGCCACAATCTAAACATGTCATTTTAATCTTTCCAAAGTTCTTCTAAATATTTGGGACCGTTTCCCTTGCCTCTGAAGCTCTCAGTGCCACTTCTTTGATGAATGTACTAGCAGGTCAGGGGTTCTCCTCCAAATCTCTCTTTTATGCAGCACTATAATTAATTGGTGCCACCTCTCCATATGACGATGCATGGTATAGTTACCACAACTATATTTTTTTTCGGTTCCTCTGGAGAGTTCATCGTGGCAGATGAAGCGTGTAACGTACCGGGCATTTACCTTTTTTTGCATGTACAGGAAAGGAAAAAAAAATCGAGCGTCCGAGTTCTAAGGTGTCCCAGGGCCATTTTAGTGGACCAGGCCCAAATCCAAAGAACAGCCATCTCACAGGCTAATGGGGCGACCCACGCCGACTTTCAGCATTGTAGAATGACCACACCAGTACAGCAACTTGCTAGACATCACCTCGGTGCCATCCGAATCTTGGCATCTCAACGCCTAGTGGTATCTTCCATACAAAAAATATTGTTACGCTGCCTTTGGCCCCATTCGCACATCAGTCCGCAACTTAGACATCACCTCGGTGCCATCCGGATCTTGGCATCTCAGCGCCTTGTGGTGTCAGTCAGAAAATATTGTTGCGCTGCCTTTGGCCCCATTCGCACATCGGTCCGCTACTGACGCCATCTCACAGGCCAACAGGGCGCCCCACGCCGACTTTCAACATTGTAGGATGGCCACAGAAGTGCGACAACTTACTAGACACCACCTCGGTGCCATCCGGATCTTGGCGCGTTGTGCTGCCTTCGGCCTATTCGCACATCGGTCCGCTACTGACGCCATCTCACAGGCCAACGGGGCGCCCCACGCCGACTTTCAGCATTGTTGGATGGCCACACCAGTGCGGCAACTTACTAGACACCACCTCGGTGCCATCCGGATCTTGCCGCGTTGTATTGCCTTCGGCCTATTCGCACATCGGTCCGCTACTGACGCAAACTCACAGGCCAACGGGGCGCCCCACGCCGACTTTCAGCATTGTAGGATGGCCACACAAGTGCTGCAACTTGCTGGACACCACCTCGGTGCCATCCGGATCTTGGCGCGTTGTATTGCCTTCGGCCTATTCGCACATCGGTCCGCTACTGACGCCGCCTCACGTGCCAACGTATTTTCTCCGCATTTTATACCCTATGCCGCATAACAGGTCATGTGACTTGTTTATAAAACTTTTCATTGGTTCATTTTACTTTTGGTTTCCTAATGATGGAAGGCTTGATCATATGACCTAAAAACAACACTTTTCATTGGATGAAAACTTTTTTTTTTTCCCAAACGATGAAAGCCCCACCTTGTTTCTGGATGTTTCAGACTAAACTGGCGTCAGCATGAGAGCACCACCATCTCGTAGCTCCATCGTGGTCATTCCGCGAGCAATCATGGCAGCCGCTCCCCACCAGAAGCCTGCAGGAGTCGGGGCCCCCAAAACTTTTGATGAATTCTCAAGGCGGAGGGGACGCTTTCGAGAATGGGGTCCAAGACCTAGCAGACAAGCGTCCGATTTCCAAGGTGTCCCAGGGCCATTTCAGTGGACCAGGCCCAAAAAGGAAAGAGCCTGCCGCCATTTTGAGAGTCCTGTGACAGCCGCCTATCGCTGCACCGCAAGAGTGGGCGCAACTCAGCTGAATTGCGGCTTTTGACACAGTGGACCAAAAACGGACGGAATGGCAACTGAAACGGTAAAGGGGCGCCCCACTACAACAGATGACACTCCACCTGGAGAGGCCCGTTCACGCCGCCTCCCCCGGGGCGCCCCACGCCGTTATTCGGAGCAGCATTGTAGGATACCAAAACCAGTGCGGCAACTTACTGGATATCACCTTGGTGCCATCGTTCTGCTGCCTTGGAACTATTCGCACAACAGTTTGCTACTGATGACCCACCCCCCGCGACGCCCCACGCCGTTATTTGCTGGGTGGCAACTTACTAGACATCACTTTCGTGTCATCTAGATTTCGGCGCGTTCTGCTGCCTTGGAACTATTCGCACAACAGTTTGCTACTGATGACCCACCCCCCCGCGACGCCCCACGCCGGAAATCTGGACGTTGTGCTGCGTTGGGACTATTCGCACAGCCGACCGCTACTTCGTTGTTTTTCCCTAAAAATGTTTATGTTATTACTATTTTTGTTTTCTTGTATATATTTATAAATTATTAAAGTTTTATAATCTTACTACTTTGTCGGAGTGCTATATATTTTTAATGTGACACATAATTGTAAAAACTTTGATGTACAAAGAGTCATCCCTGGAATCTTCCGCTTCACGCTCAGTCCCCTCCCCAATCACAATACAGGATGGTTTTCAGATAATAGCAACGCTTCTGCTGTGACGGATCTCATCGAGTGTGGGCCTTGATCTACTATAACTCCTTTGAAGAGGGGTGATTCTTTACAGCTGTGGCCATAAACTACATCTGCAGGGCTAGCTGATAGCCTAGGACCGGCCTGGACAATCGGACACAGAGGAAAAGGAGTGTCAGAGGGTGCGGTAGTGAATAGGGCGAAAGGGAGGTGTCGGGCGGGCACAGGGTGTGATTCTCAGGGAAGAGCAGCGCAGATGGGGGGAAGTTTATTACCCATGCATAAGACAGAGAGCGGGGGTGACCACTGCCTGGGTGAGATGCTTGCGAGGGTGGGGAGCCATGCTAAGGATCGACAGCGTGCACAGAGTGGGTCTGGTCAAGGCATCTAAAATGGCTGCCGTGCACGACAAAAGTGTGGCATTTGAAAAAAGACAAGATGGCGCAGACAATGTTTTTCAACACTTCCTGATTTCCTTCGAATCGAACGTTAACAGACGTTGGGGCATATTACCAAAGTTAAGCGATATTTATCCCTAACGATGCATTGCAAAGATTTTTTTACCGTCAGAAATTATCGCAGATAAACCTTGCTATTATCAAGGTTTATCGCAAATACGATAAAAAACGACCGCAATGCATTAATATCGCTGAAAACTCAGCGATATTCATGCATTACTGAGCTAATGCTCTTAGCCATGTTATCCACCTCCCATTGGATAACATGGCTAAGAACTGCTCAGGGCAGCTGTTACTTTTTGGAGATATTCGCGCTTATCTCGAATATTTCCAAAAGTTGATAATAGGAGATACCGATGTTAGCGACTGTTTCCAGTCGCTAACATCTTGGCATGCCCACTTTGCATGTCATTAGTGATAAATATCACTCACATGCAAAGTGGGGCCCAAGATGGTCGCTATCTCCTACTAGCCGTCGCTAACTGGTGTTAGCAACAGCTAGGTAATACAGATATAATTTTATCTCCGCGAAGCGGAGCGCTGTTACAGATATATATCTTGTTTTTGAACGTTAATTTCTCAAAATGCACTGAAGCACATATATTGAGACCTAGCAAAGGCACATCGGGCTACCAGTCCCTAATATTTTACCAAGTTTCGTGCAAATCCATTCAGCCGTTCGATTATTATTATTATTTTTTCTTTTTTTGCCCCGCGGGGCCCTTTTAAAACCTCCACATCAAACCTAGGGGGTCAGCGAGGATCTACTATGCCCCCTTATGGTCATTTGCCCCTTCGCTTTGGCCTCCTCTTGTCTCTCGATCCTACCGACAGACAAGATGGCGGCCGCTACGTACTGTTTGGAATGTTTACAGACACCGGAGAGCCAATCAGCTTCGCTTCGCAAAGCTCCGTAACGCGAAAAGTACGCGAAGCGGAGCGCTGTTACAGATATATATCTTTTTTTGAACGTTAATTTCTCAAAATCCACTGGAGCACATATATTGAGACCTAGCAAAGGCACATCGGGCTACCAGTCCCTAATATTTTGCCAAGTTTCGTGCAAATCCATTCAGCCGTTTTATTATTATTATTATTTTTTTTTTTGCCCCGCGGGGCCCTTTTAAAACCTCCACATCAAACCTAGGGGGTCAGCGAGGATCTACTATTCCCCCTTATGGTCATTTGCCCCTTCGCTTTGGCCTCCTCTTGTCTCTCGATCCTACCGAGAGACAAGATGGCGGCCGCTACGGACTGTTTGGAATGTTGACAGACGCCGGAGAACCAATCATCTTCGCTTCACAAAGCTCCGTTGCGCGAAAAGTACGCGTCCTGGAGCGCTGCCCGGTCCGCTGTTACAGATATATATATTTTTTTAAACGTTAATTTCTCAAAATCCACTGTAGCACATATATTGAGACCTACAAAAGGCACATCGGGCTACCAGTCCCTACAATTTTGCCAAGTTTCGTGCAAATCCATTCAGCCGTTCGGGCTAAAAGTGAGGCCAACCGCCCTATGGAAAACTCAATGTTAAAAACACGTTTTGGGACCCCCCTTTTTTCTCGCCCCCCCCCTGGACGAACCCCCCCCCCAATTTTCAGGGGCTGCCCAGAAACAAAATGTGCCATTTTCCAGAAAATTTCAGCCAATTCCGTCCACAAACGCCAAAGTTATTAGACATAGAATTTTCAAAAAACCCATAGAGAAAAAATCCTAACTATATATACCTACTGGCGCCAGTAGGTAATATATATATATATATATATATATATATATATATATATATTACCTACTGGCGGTCGCCAGTAGGTATATATAGTTAGAATTTTCAAAAAACCCATAGAGAAAAAATCCTAACTATATATACCTACTGGGGACCGCCAGTAGGTAATATATATATATATATATATATATATATATATATATATATATATATATTACCTACTGGCGCCAGTAGGTATATATAGTTAGGATTTTTTCTCTATGGGTTTTTTGAAAATTCTATGTCTAATAACTTTGGCGTTTGTGGACGGAATTGGCTGAAATTTTCAGGAAAATGGCACATTTTGTTTCTGAGCAGCCCTTGAAAATTTGGGGGGGGTTCGTCTAGTGGGGGCCGAGAAAAAAGGGGGGTCCCAAAACGTGTTTTTAACATTGAGTTTTCCATAGGGCGGTTGGCCTCACTTTTAGCCCGAACGGCTGAATGGATTTGCACGAAACTTGGCAAAATTGTAGGGACTGGTAGCCCGATGTGCCTTTTGTAGGTCTCAATATATGTGCTCCAGTGGATTTTGAGAAATTAACGTTTAAAAAAAGATATATATCTGTAACAGCGGACCGGTTAGCGCTCTGGTTCGCGGACTTTTCGCGCAACGGAGCTTTGTGAAGCGAAGCTGATTGGTTCTCCGGCGTCTGTCAACATTCCAAACAGTCCGTAGCGGCCGCCATCTTGTCTCTCGGTAGGATCGAGAGACAAGAGGAGGTCAAAACAAAGGGGGAAATAACTATAAGGGGGCATAGTAGATCCTCGCTGACCCCCTAGGTTTGATGTGGAGGTTTTAAAAGGGCCCCGCGGGGCAAAAAAAAATAATAAAAATAATAATTGAACGGCTGAATGGATTTGCACGAAACTTGGCAAAATTGTAGGGACTGGTAGCCCGATGTGCCTTTTGTAGGTCTCAATATATGTGCTACAGTGGATTTTGAGAAATTAACGTTTAAAAAAAGATATATATCTGTAACAGCGGACCGGGCAGCGCTCCAGGACGCGTACTTTTCGCGCAACGGAGCTTTGTGAAGCGAAGCTGATTGGTTCTCCGGCGTCTGTCAACATTCCAAACAGTCCGTAGCGGCCGCCATCTTGTCTCTCGGTAGGATCGAGAGACAAGAGGAGGCCAAAGCGAAGGGGCAAATGACCATAAGGGGGAATAGTAGATCCTCGCTGACCCCCTAGGTTTGATGTGGAGGTTTTAAAAGGGCCCCGCGGGGCAAAAAAAATAAATAATAATAATAATCGAACGGCTGAATGGATTTGCACGAAACTTGGCAAAATTGTAGGGACTGGTAGCCCGATGTGCCTTTGCTAGGTCTCAATATATGTGCTTCAGTGGATTTTGAGAAATTAACGTTCAAAAAAAGATATATATCTGTAACAGCGCACCGCTTCGCGTACTTTTCGCGTTACGGAGCTTTGCGAAGCGAAGCTGATTGGCTCTCCGGTGTCTGTAAACATTCCAAACAGTACGTAGCGGCCGCCATCTTGTCTGTCGGTAGGATCGAGAGACAAGAGGAGGCCAAAGCGAAGGGGCAAATGACCATAAGGGGGCATAGTAGATCCTCGCTGACCCCCTAGGTTTGATGTGGAGGTTTTAAAAGGGCCCCGCGGGGCAAAAAAAAATAATAATAATAATAATCGAACGGCTGAATGGATTTGCACGAAACTTGGTAAAATATTAGGGACTGGTAGCCCGATGTGCCTTTGCTAGGTCTCAATATATGTGCTTCAGTGCATTTTGAGAAATTAACGTTCAAAAACAAGATATATATCTGTAACAGCGCTCCGCTTCGCGGAGATAAAATTATATCTGTATTACCTAGCTGTTGCTAACACCAGTTAGCGACGGCTAGTAGGAGATAGCGACCATCTTGGGCCCCACTTTGCATGTGAGTGATATTTATCACTAATGACATGCAAAGTGGGCATGCCAAGATGTTAGCGACTGGAAACAGTCGCTAACATCGCTATCTCCTATTATCAACTTTTGGAAATATTCGAGATAAGCGCGAATATCTCCAAAAAGTAACAGCTGCCCTGAGCAGTTCTTAGCCATGTTATCCAATGGGAGGTGGATAACATGGCTAAGAGCATTAGCTCGGTAATGCATGAATATCGCTGAGTTTTCAGCGATATTAATGCATTGCGGTCGTTTTTTATCGTATTTGCGATAAACCTTGATAATAGCAAGGTTTATCTGCGATAATTTCTGACGGTAAAAAAATCTTTGCAATGCATCGTTAGGGATAAATATCGCTTAACTTTGGTAATATGCCCCAACGTCTGTTAACGTTCGATTCGAAGGAAATCAGGAAGTGTTGAAAAACATTGTCTGCGCCATCTTGTCTTTTTTCAAATGCCACACTTTTGTCGTGCACGGCAGCCATTTTAGATGCCTTGACCAGACCCACTCTGTGCACGCTGTCGATCCTTAGCATGGCTCCCCACCCTCGCAAGCATCTCACCCAGGCAGTGGTCACCCCCGCTCTCTGTCTTATGCATGGGTAATAAACCTCCCCCCATCTGCGCTGCTCTTCCCTGAGAATCACACCCTGTGCCCGCCCGACACCTCCCTTTCGCCCTATTCACTACCGCACCCTCTGACACTCCTTTTCCTCTGTGTCCGATTGTCCAGGCCGGTCCTAGGCTATCAGCTAGCCCTGCAGATGTAGTTTATGGCCACAGCTGTAAAGAATCACCCCTCTTCAAAGGAGTTATAGTAGATCAAGGCCCACACTCGATGAGATCCGTCACAGCAGAAGCGTTGCTATTATCTGAAAACCATCCTGTATTGTGATTGGGGAGGGGACCGAGCGTGAAGCGGAAGATTCCAGGGATGACTCTTTGTACATCAGAGTTTTTACAATTATGTGTCACATTAAAAATATATAGCACTCCGACAAAGTAGTAAGATTATAAAACTTTAATAATTTATAAATATATACAAGAAAACAAAAATAGTAATAACATATAAACATTTTTAGGGAAAAACAACGAAGTAGTGGTCGGCTGTGCGAATAGTCCCAACGCAGCACAACGTCTAGATTTCCGGCGTGGGGCGTCGCGGGGGGTGGGTCATCAGTAGCAAACTGTTGTGCGAATAGTTCCAAGGCAGCAGAACGCGCCGAAATCTAGATGACACGAAAGTGATGTCTAGTAAGTTGCCACCCAGCAAATAACGGCGTGGGGCGTCGCGGGGGGTGGGTCATCAGTAGCAAACTGTTGTGCGAATAGTTCCAAGGCAGCAGAACGATGGCACCAAGGTGATGTCCAGTAAGTTGCCGCACTGGTTTTGGTATCCTACAATGCTGCTCCGAATAACGGCGTGGGGCGCCCCGGGGGAGGCGGCGTGAACGGGCCTCTCCAGGTGGAGTGTCATCTGTTGTAGTGGGGCGCCCCTTTACCGTTTCAGTTGCCATTCCGTCCGTTTTTGGTCCACTGTGTCAAAAGCCGCAATTCAGCTGAGTTGCGCCCACTCTTGCGGTGCAGCGATAGGCGGCTGTCACAGGACTCTCAAAATGGCGGCAGGCTCTTTCCTTTTTGGGCCTGGTCCACTGAAATGGCCCTGGGACACCTTGGAAATCGGACGCTTGTCTGCTAGGTCTTGGACCCCATTCTCGAAAGCGTCCCCTCCGCCTTGAGAATTCATCAAAAGTTTTGGGGGCCCCGACTCCTGCAGGCTTCTGGTGGGGAGCGGCTGCCATGATTGCTCGCGGAATGACCACGATGGAGCTACGAGATGGTGGTGCTCTCATGCTGACGCCAGTTTAGTCTGAAACATCCAGAAACAAGGTGGGGCTTTCATCGTTTGGGAAAAAAAAAAAGTTTTCATCCAATGAAAAGTGTTGTTTTTAGGTCATATGATCAAGCCTTCCATCATTAGGAAACCAAAAGTAAAATGAACCAATGAAAAGTTTTATAAACAAGTCACATGACCTGTTATGCGGCATAGGGTATAAAATGCGGAGAAAATACGTTGGCACGTGAGGCGGCGTCAGTAGCGGACCGATGTGCGAATAGGCCGAAGGCAATACAACGCGCCAAGATCCGGATGGCACCGAGGTGGTGTCCAGCAAGTTGCAGCACTGGTGTGGCCATCCTACAATGCTGAAAGTCGGCGTGGGGCGCCCCGTTGGCCTGTGAGTTTGCGTCAGTAGCGGACCGATGTGCGAATAGGCCGAAGGCAGCACAACGCGCCAAGATCCGGATGGCACCGAGGTGGTGTCTAGTAAGTTGTCGCACTTCTGTGGCCATCCTACAATGTTGAAAGTCGGCGTGGGGCGCCCCGTTGGCCTGTGAGATGGCGTCAGTAGCGGACCGATGTGCGAATGGGGCCAAAGGCAGCGCAACAATATTTTCTGACTGACACCACAAGGCGCTGAGATGCCAAGATCCGGATGGCACCGAGGTGATGTCTAAGTTGCGGACTGATGTGCGAATGGGGCCAAAGGCAGCGTAACAATATTTTTTGTATGGAAGATACCACTAGGCGTTGAGATGCCAAGATTCGGATGGCACCGAGGTGATGTCTAGCAAGTTGCTGTACTGGTGTGGTCATCCTACAATGCTGAAACTCGGCGTGGGTCGCCCCATTAGCCTGTGAGATGGCGTCAGTAGCGGACCGATGTGCGAATAGGCCGAAGGCAGCACAACGCGCCAAGATCCGGATGTCACCGTGGTGGTTTCATAGTTGAGAGGCACTTCATCTGCAGTGGGGCGCCGAGATCCGGATGGCACCGAGGTGATGTCTAGCAAGTTGCTGTACTGGTGTGGTCATTCTACAATGCTGAAAGTCGGCGTGGGTCGCCCCATTAGCCTGTGAGATGGCTGTTCTTTGGATTTGGGCCTGGTCCACTAAAATGGCCCTGGGACACCTTAGAACTCGGACGCTCGATTTTTTTTCCTTTCCTGTACATGCAAAAAAAGGTAAATGCCCGGTACGTTACACGCTTCATCTGCCACGATGAACTCTCCAGAGGAACCGAAAAAAAATATAGTTGTGGTAACTATACCATGCATCGTCATATGGAGAGGTGGCACCAATTAATTATAGTGCTGCATAAAAGAGAGATTTGGAGGAGAACCCCTGATCTGCTAGTACATTCATCAAAGAAGTGGCACTGAGAGCTTCAGAGGCAAGGGAAACGGTCCCAAATATTTAGAAGAACTTTGGAAAGATTAAAATGACATGTTTAGATTGTGGCAAATTAATTTCATGTGGACAGATGAGTGTTACTCTAATAAATACAGCATATGAACATCATCATAGTCGATGGTTGGTAGAGACATTTTGACTATATCCTGGACCTGCCCGTCCTCGCCCAAAATGGCGCTGGAATAAATGGGACTCGTAACTCCTTGTTGTGTACTGGTTGCAGAACCTTGAAATCACGAGATACGTATGCAGTTTTGAAGCACATGGCGGGCGGGGACGAGAATTGATTGAATATTTCGACATCCCCATTGATATTAAGTTCTGATGTGTTATTGATTACTGTACTGTTGAAAGTTCGAATTAACGTCACCCATGGTACTTGCCCGCAAATGTATATCTAGATAATTTTATTGTAACTGGCCCTGTCGTATTTTAATTATAAAATGTACGTCCACCGATTCCGTAACTGTTAGACACCTTAGTTCTTGCAACCTAATGGCCCGCCCGTTACGTTCCTCTACAGTGTAAATGTCTATTCATCATATACGATTACAGTTTGCTCTGTGGCAGGCCCACGTGGTTATAGGCTCGTATTTGTATAATGAAATTTTCACAATAAAGGTTTTTAAAAGAAAACATGGTAGTAGTATATACATTGGTAAAGTTTTTAATAATAGTGACTGTTTTAGAATCATTAAAAGGCAAGTGAAATAAAGCAGACCAATTACATGAAGGGTAAAAGGTATAATACGAAGGAACGCAGTAAAGATAAATGGTCAAGGGCTGTTGTGTTTTCTATTCCTGCAACATAAAGTGATCGATAAGAATCTCATATTCAGGCGTATCGGCGACTAAGACAGCAGGTCGACCCTCTTTTGCTCAACGGCTCCGTCATGGGACGAAGAAACGCTCTTTTTCTCGAAAAAAGAATATATTTTACTTGCAGGACAGTTGTAAAATTTCCGGGAAAGTACATTAGCCTGGAACATTATAACATATATTTAAGAAAAAATAATGTTCGGAAGTAATGAAAAGCGTAATTTTTAGGTCATATGACCAAGCCTTTCATCATTACAATAAGAAAAGTAAAATGAACCAATGAAAAGTTTTATTAACAAGTCACATGACTTGTTATGCTTACGTTACGCGCAGCGCGCCCCGGATGACTTCCGGATGCGCTAACGCGGCGCGTCATATGACGCATTACGCGACAACGCAGGTACAGAATATAGTCAAAATGTCTCCACCAACCAGCGGTCGGAACACAACCCCTTTCAGCAGGCTAAATAGTTCTGTTAAATGACAACAGAAGGGACAGGCAACAAGAACCATCAGTCAAAGAGGGGAGGGCTAGTTCTTCTCTACCGGGTTACATTGGGGCGCTACCGGAACTGATCGAATTGGTAGTCTACAGTGTTTCTGGATGTTTCAGACTGAAGCTGGGGTTAGCATGAGAGCAGCACCATTTCGTAGCTCCGTCGTGGTCATTCCGCAACCAATCATGGCAGCCGTTCTTTATCGTTATTTTGGGCGGGGTGGGTGGCGGAGCCGAGCTGTTTTGCAGCCATCATTGTGTGGAGTTCAGTTCATCTCACTAGTTTTGTATTTGTCATGAGGGGTTGTTCCTAATGTTTCTATTTTAGCGAGGTCAAAAAGAGATCCCATTAGTGGCCTACTGATTTTGCTCGATTCCTTTTCTTTTTTTTTTTACACGATTTTTCGTTATCTGCAAAGACTAAACAGAGTATTGCGACTCTGTGTTTGTTTGTAAATAGAGAATGAACCAAAGAGAACTAATTCTAAAACAGTAAATACTTGGATAACAATCAATCAAATGGAGAGAGAAGCAGGCACGACGGATT